>NW_023339729.1:7842051-7855349 GCF_004916995.1 Morone saxatilis
CATTTATCAGAGTATTGCACATTATCAGAGTATTGCACATTAATCAGAGTATTGCACATTAACAAGAGAACAAGAGTGTCTTTCCTCCTAATAAATAAAAATGAAATGAAAACAGGTAGATTAATATTGGTAATGGTAATTCACTAATAAATACTTGTGGGTTTCAGACTATCTAAGTCTGCAGTTAAATGGATTTTGGTCCAGATCGTCATTAGCCCAGTAAATAAACAGCCTAACGTGCAAATGGTAGTTTTCCCAACCTGGCTACCCAAAAGATGATGGCAGTAACGGCTTTAAACTGATTCATAAAGCATTACTAAATGATTAACCATCAATAACGTGATTAGTAATTATATTATAAAGGTGTCTTATTAGAGAGTGGTACCAGTTATTGCAATAAAATAAATTAGCCCAGTTTCCTAAACGCACTGCATTATTGGTGTTAGCAAAGAAGCATTAAAGCTATACAAAAGCTAGCTTGTTTCTCACCACCGCATATATGGCAGGTGTTTTTGCAGGTTTTTACATGTCGTTCTTACAGCTAGTGAAGCAATAATAAAGTAAATGAATCAACTAAGCCACATTTCAATGTTCTTTTGACTTTTTCTAGCAGCATAATTAAAATTAGCCAGGCAGATGTTAGCGAAACAGGTTTACACGTCTAATTCTGGTATTCCCAAAGATTCATTAATGATAGCGCAGTTTTTGTTGTCATGTTGTCGTGTGTCTGTATTATCGTGCAGGTTGGTGAGACGGAGCCCGCGCCCATGATGCAGTCTTTCCATTAGCCATTAGCCCATTAGCCCGTTAGCGCTCAGGCTGTTGGAACAGCTTGAATGTGTGATGCTAATGCTTCAGGGATCCAACCCAAACTGGAGCCTTGGCAAAAGGCCAAACAGGAGGAGTGCAACAACTTCCTGTACCTATCTCCCCCCCTCTCTATTCATATTATCACTTCACACTCTTCTCTCATTGTTTTCTCTTGTTTGTCTGCTGTGAATTCCTATAAGATGCGAGTCCTTTAGCATCTTTAAGCTACACTTTTCATTGGACGAGCAGCTCTGTTTCATCCCCATGCCATATGTTAGTAAGCAAGACTAATGAACATGTCTATCCAAATGCGGTGGAGACATTTTTCTCCTTCAGTTCACTCGCCATTGCCCACTGCAGTTTATCCCCGGTTTGTTTTCCAAGCATTTCTCATAAAAGTGATTTATCAAAAACACTTAATACCAAACTGCCGATGTTTCATCCTGAGTGATTCCAAAGGCTGCTGAAGCTGGTGGTTTTTATGGCTCGGGCTGAAAAGGGTACCTCTCGGGGGCATGTTGTGTTAGCTTCTTGTAAAGTAGTAAGACACACACACACATACACTCTACCCCCATTGGTGTTGACTGGGGATGGGCGGTGGGGAAATGTCAGGAGGGATGGAGGTCATTGCCTTCCAAAGGGATAAACACACATTCCACATGGCTCCCTGCTGTGTTATCATTTACTGCCCTATCGGACACGTTTTGCCGCCTCTGAATGTATTTATATTTATAAACATATTCTTTATTTATTTTCTCTGAGGCCACTGGGCGGAGGAAATGATTCTGAAATCTAACATTTGGAGAGCCATCGTGACTGCCAGGATGCAATTTGTGTTCTATCTCCGTGGAAAAAAGGGGGCTGTGATGCCCCGGGGCGGCCATTTCGTTCCCTGCAGTGACATTTTTAACAGGGTGCCTGCAGGACACTGGGGCGCAGCCTGAGCCACGCTCTCCTCGTCATGGCAGACGGCCTGTGCACCGCACCGTGGACACACTGACTGTCTTTCTGAGGCTCTCAGTCTGACTCAATATGCTGGACCAAAGTTGGCTTCGAAAGGCTACGAATGCAGCAAAGAATCTCTATGGGTTTGAAGGATTTACAGGTCATTCTGTGTGTGGGTGCGTTTTGTCGGTGGTTTATACATTTGGGAAGCTTGTTAGAAGTGTAAAATTAATTGTCAAATGAGTTCTTTTCACAGAGGTAGGGCAAAAACTCACAGAGTCACTGAAAACGAACGCCCCTGATGCCCCGTTTGATCTTCTCGGCAGTTCAGGACGCTTCATTCATTTCTTTGTCACCTCGCTGTGTTCCCCGTCTGTAAACAGACCTCCATCAGCAGCCAGTAGGCTTTAATGGCTGCGGTTGCTTCTTTTCATTAACAATGATATATACCAGTTTTGTGTGAGTTCCCTGTTCCTGCCTATATTTATCAAAGCAACATTAGGAGTGTATCAGCATCAATTTGCCATCATGAAGCATGGAGCTGCATTCCACTCATGTGTGACCATTATACTAATGAGGTTAATGGTTCAGCTGTGCTTACCATAAGATGGATGCCCCCCAGTGGAACCTGCCCCTTTGTGTGTGTGTGTGTGTGTGTGCGTGCATGTGTTGTTGTTGTTGTTGTGTGCATCTGTAAGCTTGTTGGTGTGTGTCTTTGCTTTTGCAGGTCACAGAATGCAATAAAATGAAGAAGCAAGTGAAACAAGTTTTTATTCTTTTCCCAACAAACATACATTTGATCTCCATCAGCGTCTCAGCTCTCTTAGCTGGAGCCTCATTATCAGTCAGAGGTATGTATGGCACTCTCCATCGTCCAGAATTATCTTTGAACTTTGCAAACTAATGTGATGAACTAATGACTTCTTGTAGGCTATTACGAGAGGGCGAATTACTGGTGTCTATTTTTTGCTAATTACAAATGGTAAAACCAGTGAAGCTTTTTATAAGCTAGGATACTGTTTATGTCTTGCCACATGCTATTCAGTCTAAAAGTGAAACAACCCTCAGGATTGAGATTGCACCATTTCTTTAACAGATGGGATGTCCCAGCCATCTGTATTGTTTTTTTTCTCCAGTGTTTTAAATGTGTTTGGGTTGAGAAATGCTCTTTCTGACTCTAACGGTCTACCTGCTAACTCTTCTTCAGCTGCTTTAAAATAACACGAGGGGCATTCAGAGATATGAGTCCCACAATTCAAACAAAGTGAGTGGGAAGTGATTAAACTAATAAACACGCTTGTTATTGATTTTAACATCTAGACATAAACAATTATGAGTGCTCTGTGTTATTTGTATTAGTTTTATTCTAATTTCAATTTCTGCATCCACAATGGTATCATGGGCCAACACTTGTTTGCACACAAGCCCAAAACCACAGTATTGCTTCTTAATTAGATTTACAGGATATTAAAAACACAGTAGGTGCTCCTAAACGATGATCATTGGAGACAGAGCTGAAATAGCGGGCTATCGTACATCTTTTTTATATTGCTAGTCGAAGCGTAACAATATCTGTTTTTGTTTTTATAAATGTATTCAATTACCACCACCAATCTCCCCAAATATGAAAAATGTCAAATTAAGAGTGCAAATTTGGAAATACATGCTGCTGACTGTTATCAATTTTATCATCTTCAGAATGGCGCTTTAATGAACAAAACGAAGTTGGCCTCATTTACTGTTAATGCAGTCAAATGCTTTTTCTCAGTGGGTGCTGCCCAATAAGCTGAGGAGAGGAAGGGCATTGGGTCTCTGGAGGGGTACAACTTTAATTGGATGATCTGAAAGTCCTTTTTACCAATTCCAAATGTAAACAAGGCATGTCATGGCACATCTAACACCAAATGAAGAAACCTCCTGAAGATGCCTTTGAGAAGTTTAACAGGGTTTTTTCTTTTTTTCTTTCTTTTTATGGTGTCTGGGCAACATATCCATGTGTTTTGTCTGTTTGTCTGGAAAATGGTAAAGCAGAAAGGGAACAACTTGAGGCAGGACCCTGCTGCTCAGTTAATCACTTGGCTTATCTGCAAGTATTTAGCCTATGACTAGGCTAATTTGAGTGTACTTTTGTATTTTTGTGGATAGACCAGTTAAGGGAATAAGGGAATAAATGGGAACAGGGCTGAAACTAATGAATATTTTCATTATTGATTAACCAGTAGAAAATTTTGTTTTATTTTTAAATTTGTCTATCACAACTCTCAAGCAAGCCCTAGGTTAATGGCTTATTTTCTTGTACCAACAGTCCAAACCCCAAAGATATAAAATTTCTCATAAAAAAGCAATCAAGCTAATTTTTACATTTCTTTAAACAAATAACTTTAATTTAAAGTAAACAAACGACTTATCATTTCACTAATAAAAGTTGACATATCTTTTTGTCTAAACATATATTTATTATTATTATTATTATTATTGTCATTATTATTTGGAATTGATATCAAGGTTCATTTTAAAATCAGCTAGGCATTATATATATATATATATATATATAATTGTATAATTCCACAGATAAACGTTAAAACTACCCATGCTACTGAAATTAATTAATTAATTAATTAATTAAAAAATGTATTAAGAAGAAAAGAAAATGGATAATGATTATCACAATCATCACAGTATAGGTTTTAAATGACTCTTTTGCTTATTTTATAGTGTCAAAAAATATTTTAAAAGAAAAGTAATTATTGGGGAGTGTGGGGGTGTGTGTCGAGCCTAGTTTAATTTGTTCAAATATTCTACATGGGACAAAGTATTCCTTTTTTTAAAACAGTCTAAAGTTTATTTTGTATTTAAACTCCTGCTCTTGGCTACACACACATAAACTCTTCTGATTTGCTGTGAATGCTAAATCTAAATGTAGAAATGTATATATTTATATGTCCTGCATATACTTCAGGGATACGCAATGTCCATAAAATAAAAATGAATTTAAAAGATGAAAATAATGGAAAGCAAATGTACTAAAAATGTAAAAATTAATATATATATATATATATATATATATACATATATATCCTTAATGCCTTTTTAAAAGGAAGCCTGAAAACTTGGCTAAAAATCTTAAAGGCGCATCCCGTTTACTCGAATTATACATGATCGTTTACTCTTTGCTTTTTTATGACTCCCACTGACACAAACGTCAGTGATTAATTAACTATATGTTACTGATCTGATATAACTTATCCACTCATGGCAGAATAGACTATAATGGCAGAAAACCACGACGCAGAAAATGCTCTAATCAGTTAACCACCAGCTGCATGGGTGATTTTATCCTCGAGGCATTTACCACCAATGATACTGAATTTTAATTCAAAATGATTTTTTGTCATTGTTTGAGACTCAAACCTTCATTTGTATTTTGTGATTTTTCTTTACATTTTCTGCTGATAAAACACCTATTTGAGCACCACAGCGTAGAATCAAACTGTGAACCAAATAAGGTAAAGGAATGAACTGTATGCCAGTAGTCTCTACGTGAATGCATTTTGAAATTCAAAGTGTGGATTTGAAAACTTACATTTATTGTGCGGATGTGGGATGATTCAACTTCATAGATTCTTCTCATCTGGCTTCTCAAGGCTCCAACTGGAAACTTTGAGCCAGCTGGGATTTAACATCAAACTGAATAATTCATTATAAAATACTGTACACACGTTAAATCGTCCCCTAAAATACAGAAAAAGCGATACAAACATTTTAAAAGAACCTACATGTTAGAAATATTGTGATATAAAGTCATGGCTTGATGTACATGTACCTAATGTGTAGCAAAGGTTTGCAGTGAAACACTGGTTACACTGAAGATAACAACAATGTCTCCTAAGCTGTTGTGTTGCTCTCCTTGTCTACATATGGGTGATAATATTGGGCCTTTAAGTTTGTTTCCCAGTGCCTCAGCGAATGTGTTGAGGAGCTGAGCTAAAGAGTGCTGAGGTAGTGAGTTAGCTTAGCCGACCCTTGGGCCTTTAAAGCTGCTGAGCACAGCACAGCACTTTACACACACACACACACACACACACACACACACACACACACACACACACATGGCCCTGATAGCACATAAAAAGTTTTCAACCCCTGAAAACACTCGTGTATGCACAGCTCTATCTCAGCTGAGTAATTTAACAAGACTTATATCAACGTCTCAAGGATGTGAAATATGCAATCGACAGACAACCAATTGTACAGGAAGAAAAGTGTTCCATAAAGTTCACGCTGGTGCCTGGTTTATTGGCTCTTTTAGGATCAGTGAAACTCATAGCCAATGGGAGCGCTGGAACACAGACGGCATATTAATTCATCGCTATTCGTTAGGACCTCCGCATGTGCTAAAGATGGTAATCTTAAGTAATTTGTTAGTGCTGCATCGGCGCTTTGACTTTTTAGAAAGCTACTTGACAGCAGCGTTAGCCCCTGGGCTCCCGTCTCGGAAAAAAAACGATGCTCCAATTTGCAATTCATACACATTGGGGGAAATGTTTAATTCCATGGCCGTTATTCAACTCAGTTCATTAATTAAAGAAAAAACGCAACCATTCTCTTCCCTGCTTTCCCGCCATCTTTTTGATGAGCTTTCTTCAGGAGTAATTGAGTCCGTTAATTAGACAGAATTAGGCTCTAATTATTCCAAAGGCCCAGTGCCGGGGGAGAGAAGAAACCAAATGTGCCATATTTCACCGCCTCGCCACTCCAACAGCTCTCACTGAATCCCCTTTAACTCTCTTTGATGTCCCCTACACCGCCGGTTTCACAGGAAATGGATTAGATATCAGGCCTCTTAATTCTGCCGCTCTGCTCAACAGGAGAGCTCTTTTGACATTTGTGCTCACTTCTGCCTGATTTCAAGCCTGTGCTGCAGTAAATGCATTTCATTACAATGGGGTGTTTTATTTTCTCCAGCTCAGTCTTTATGTTATATTAAAGGGGACGGGCATCCGTCTTGTTTATGTCCTCCCTCAGCCTCTCAGTCAGTGGCAGTCCTTTGCTATATCACATTTTTATGGCCTTACCTTTAAGCGGCTCTTTGTCACGCCGAGCCTTGGATTTAAAGATACTGAATTAATCCTTTGCAGCAATATTCAAAAGATAAGCCTTCTATGTACATTACATATGACTGCTGTTGTAAAAAAAACTAAGTAAGTCTGCTTAGCCGATACTCTTGACACCTATTGTCAAGTTAAAAATAAGTAATTTTGGTCTTTATTAGTGATTTTTTTCTGCAGATTTGGTGTCCTGTGTGTGCAAATAAAATCACAAACACAGCAGCCTTATTTACACATAACTTTTTCTAAATGTTCATACCTTTCTGTCAAGCTAAAAGAAAGGTTGGTGAAAATCTGAGATTTTTCAGCAAGGTTGTGACCCTCATATAAACTCACATACAGACACTTGTTCTAGATGTCCAGAGCTGTCATTGCAGGATGTGTAAACACTCCTGAAACTCAGTCCAGACACTTTGAAATGCTTTCACATAAGCCTTAAAGTCACTCAGCCTTTGCTTTTATGTAACTATTGATTTTCAACATCATAAATTGAAAGATACTAGAAAAACAAGACATTGCAGGCTCCACTCACTGTCCTCCCTCCTTCCTCCACCGTTAATAAGCAAAGCTTTATTAATGGTGTAATATTGTCTCTACCCATTGAGAGGCCAGACAGAAACAATGCAGCACTTTAGCACCAAAACAACCAGGACACACACACACACACACACACACACACACACACACGAGAAGCCCCATCCACAGCTGCTCTGCCGGAGTCTCATGCAGATGTTGAATTGGACAGACCACCCTGAAGCGCAAGGCCATACAGTACCACGAGTTACACTGCCGCCAAACCTGCAGTGATGGATCGGCCCGCTCTCATGCCAACTACGACAAGTGAGACATGGCTCGCTCCCATTGGTCCATCTCCAAGCGTTAATGGTTGTTCCCAGATTGTAGCATGAAAAGGCCCTTTAGCTGCTCTCATAAATATGGTAAAGAGGTAAAAAAAATAAAATAAAACTGATCCATCATAGGAGTTATGAAGGTTTGCACACACATGAGCTCAGATTACAACCGCTGGCGATGTTGTAAGGAGAAAGAATACAATAATAATGGTGTTGATGAAATAAAGTACATTGTTTTTTATTAATAACTCAAAAATGGTGCGATCCTCCCTACTAAGTCAAAAGATTACAGTGATGCTTGTATATCAACCTTTTATAGTGCTTTGGTTTCTGATCCAAGCTTTCCCTTATGTTCAAGGGTAAAACTGTCGCCCAGTATGAAAACAGTCATAAACCAAGCATTGTTCAGAGGTATTTTCCTCTATTTTCAGATGCCAGATGCTGCATGGTATATGAAATGCCCCCGTCGTATTTTTCACTGTGACAGTGCCATAGCTTACTCTAAGGGGACTGGGGTTAGTTTATCCTCAACTGGTGTATTACTCTTTGAATGTCTCTAAGTTAAACTGCTGGTGACAGCTTATCAGTCAATGTAATGCACAATGCCTCTATGTGTGCGGAGCAGGGGAGTAATTCAATATCCCTATATGATTCAAGGCAAAAAGAGAGAAAAAGAGATTTATGCCTCCAACGGTGGCGAGGGACATTAATGTTGGCGGAGTGTGAACTTCCCGCAAGAAAAATCTATCTCAGGCATCAGTCTTCCATTTGTAATTTATTCTAATATTAAATTGTGTTTACCAGCTAAGACAAATGGAGAGCTCAAACACATGCAAATCTGTGGGAGAATGGGGATAGGAAAATAAGGACAGTAAATAATATTAATATTTTTTAACTTTTCTGCGTGCTTTATGCTGGATGCAGTTCTTTCCTCTTTTGTCTGTTGAGATTTCTTGGTTTGGACTTTTCTTCTCTGACAGACAGAACAAACAGTCTCTCTTTTCTCTGTGAAGTTGTCCCCTCTTATTCCTCTGTGTTTGTCCAGTGTGTCCATTTGGTACCCTCTTTGTTTTTGCACCTCTACGAGGCCACACTCTTTCACAAGTGGCCCATATCTCTGCGTTAGCCACCAAATCCCACTGCCATGACCTGTGACCTGCAACTAAGCCCTTTCCCCAACACTAGCCTGATAATAAACATGAGTATCAGTGAGCACATCACTGTGTGTGTCCATGTGCTGCTGCATGCCTGCACAACTTCACATGTCTCTCTATGTATTTTTTTGTTCTGCTGCATGTAATCTGACTCAAAACTTTTGCATGTGCGTCCACCAAAAACTGACAGCAGACTGAAATAGCACATGGAAGCCGGTCGCACATACCAACGCACAGCACGGCAGACTTCTCCATCACTTCCAAACGTGAATTTCTGAGACTTTTTTTTATCCGTGGCACCTCAGAGTTTACGAGGCGGGTCAGCATTGTTCGTCTCATTGGAGCGACCTTCTCCCCTCTCACGATTTCTGACCCAGAGGGAGAAGCGATAAGAATGGGCTGCTCTCGTTTGAAAAGCTGCACCTGTTCCACCACATGTATGAACATAAAGGCCTGATTATCTATTTTTACACGCATATTTGGAATAACAGTGCGGAAGTGGATCAAGCATAGGATTTTTACACGAAGCGTTAAATGAGTTTTAAACATTTTGTTGATTGGTCTGTAATTGTTGTTGATGATGATCCCTTAAATAATTCTGTTTTAATCATTCATAATTAAATAAATATAATTGATTTCATGGCCCTAACTTATTTTAAGGCACTTCAAAGGGTTTATTAGACAGTGAAGAAGTCTTTTTTCATTTGATATTAACCCATTAGGTTTGCAGTTAGTGAGGGATTAAAAGATCGCCTGGTTCTTATTGTCATAAAATACCATGAAAAGACCAAGCCCCAATGAGTTGATTACTAATAAGTACTGTCCATGTATCCAGGGCTTGAACAAATCTTTTTCATTGCTGTCCAAAAACTACTTAAAACTCATCAGTGAGTTACACCGTTGCACTGAGTGACATGTTCCCTCATTACAATGAACATGGACACTGTTGTTTATTTGGAGTCAATCCCATATACACTCACTAGAGCACCATGTGCATGTTGGTTAGGATGCAATGCAGGGGTCAAACAATCCAGTAGAGGTCTGCTAAAGAGCTAGCTAAATGATGGTTGCTTTTTTGGATTTTAGTTTAGTTATTCCTATTAATGGCTTATTACTGATTAATAAAGCCTTAGTAATAAAGCTTTAATGGTAACATTATTCATTTAAAAGTGTGCTTACTTCTAAAGTAGCACTCGGACGCAGCAATGAATTGATAAAGTGTTTGTAAGCACAGCAACGTAAGCTGTGTGGTTTCTCTCAGCAGCTGATGAAACACAACCAGCCTCCACCTTTTAGAGCCAGTGATGAACTCCACATAATCAGATTAGCTAGCTTCCCTTATCTAAACATCTACAAGTGTTACTGACCTAAACTAATGCCACCTTATAGCCTGAGAAAAATCAACACCCAGGCTCATGTTCTTTAAAGTGGCCATTGCCCATTTACAGGCCGTTTAAAATAATCGTGTTTAATACACATTGTTTCCAGGACTTTTTGGAGAGCATGCCTGGAAGGAAAGCAGATACTCTATAAATCCAGCTGCCACAGAAGCATCATTAATTCCCCTAATGAACCTGTAACCTGAGAGATGTTAACCTGTGAACTTGTCATCCTGAACACACATTTTGCGGTGAATCACAAAAACAGGCTTATCTCTCATTCGTAAGAAACTAGAAGGTGGAGCAGCTTTGTTTTCTGGGGGGATATGAGTGTGGTGCGGTCACGGCCGTTAGTGAAGGCATTAGCAGAGTGCTGCAGCCAGGCCGCTTCCTGCCACGCAGGGTTACGGTGTCACGCCTTGAGCTCTGATTGAGTTACAGTCCGGAGAGAGAAGGTCACGGTGCCTCTCCAACACGGCTGCCACTCACATTTGCCCAGACTCCAGAGGTACAAACACTCATATGTGGAAATCACACACACACACACACACACACACACACACACACACACACACAGAGACACACAGAGACACACACACACACACAGACACACACACCTTACAGTCCCTCAAAGAAACCTGAGGTCATTTGAAACTGGTGTGTGTATACTATGTTTGTTCGGGGCTGTTTTACAATTGTGCCATGTTAGATCAGAGTGGAGTTATTGCTGAGTATAAAACCTCAATACAGTTTGGATACCCACTAAAATCCATAGCATTAACCATCAAGTATCTAAAGTTGGCATCAAAAATATAATCATATTTGCAGTCTTGTACACTTATTCTTTGATCGGTTAGTTCTGATTTAAAGAAATATTGAGCCCAAAACTATAGAAAACCTATGTTTCAAATGCCAAACACAAAAGCTTGTTTACAATAAATTCCAACTGTGAACCACGTTGAAAAAAACAAATATTAATCCAATCCAATCCAATATTTGTCTCTAGTATGTTCACACTCATAGTTTCTTCAAAATATTGCTAATGCCGCATTCACACCACATTAGATCATTAACACAAGAATGCCAATTGTTCATGTCAGCCTGCGAGTTGGGGAGTCCAAGACATTGGCAATTTTTGACAGCTATGATATCGCCCACTTGGCAAAGGGAACTACAGAGGTGACAACAAACCACTGGCAGTGGCCAATGCTGGCAGTTACAGGAGATTTGTTAATCCAATATTAACACATAAAATCAGTTCAGCTAATTTAAAAGGAGCTATACACTGTTTGTACCTGGTTTCACTTATTAACAAAATGCTACAAATGTAGCACAACAAAAGAAACTAGTTTAGGCTATTAAAATGAGTGAGTACAAAGTTAACAGTTTTATGTAACCAACTCTGTAAGTCAGAATAATGGGACGCTTTCCTGTTCCTCCCGTTCTGCCCACACTGTGTGAATGCATCTTACAGCTTTGGTTTGTGGCTATACTCTTGCATTCAGTAACATTTGCAAACGTCAGCTGTAGGCACCTAAACACACTAGCCAGTTGAAGTTTTATTAGGCTATATTTGACTTTCCACAATGCAATTAGGTTGCTAAAATGAATCCAAATTGACAGTTACAACCAAGCAAGGTACAAACTTTGTAGAATTTAGGACGCTTTATTGGGAAAAATATCATATAATATTCATAACTATGTTTTCATTATAATCACCTGATGTTTTTATCTACAGACTGCTAGTCTCCATCCATGGAGTCTGCCATGTTGAACAACCATGTTTCTAGATTAGCCCAAAAGGAATAAACCAAACACTGGCGGTAGATAGTTCACATTTTCGGCACGTTTCCCAGCCACCATATTTTCTCCTTTGCACTTGAAGAGGGATGATGAAAAGAGGGAGCTGCAATCTACGATTATGCAGTTAGATTACATTCAATCCTACACACCGGACCTTTAAACCTGCAGACAGTAAATGTTTCATACTTAAAACAGGTTTTTGGTGAAGTCTTTACTTTAATAATAATTTTGCTAATTATTGTATTTCATTTAGCAAATTTGCTGTACGCCTGCTTCTGACAGACATTGTTAGAATTTAATAAATGTAGTTTATTTTGTTAAATGAACAACAATGGTGTTGCAAAAAAGCAAGTATATTCCTCAATATATGGTAAAAAAAGTATCTTTTTGGCGTCAAAACTCATGCACTACAATGGCACTAATATTGAAAATGTTTAATGACATCTAGCCGTTAGCTTGGTGATAAAAGCCACCAGTGGCAGAGTTCAGCTCCGTGAGAATTATTACTGGTGTCTGTAACATCCTCAGGTACTTTGCAGGAACTGGGTCGGGGCGGATAGTTCGATTATAGAACAGATAATAGATAGAATAGATCATTTCCAACCAACATTCACGGTTGTTTTCTTTTAACCCTGACTGTGATGTTTCCCTAACCTAAAGTGAGTAGTTCTTCTTTTAGCCATGATGCTTCCGGTATTTTAACCAGTTAGGCATGTTTTTGTGCCTGAACTTAACCAAACCTTCACCACATAGGCGGATCAGAAAACATTATATGAATCAATCATCATCCAGTTGGATGGCAGTGCCAAACGATGTATTGTCATGTCATTTGGAGGAAATAGTTTTTTGACATATGTGTGAGGACTTCCATGTTAAAACAAAGTCGTCTGCAAACAATGGTTTATTCCACTGTCAAACAAATATGCCAACAAAAAAAACATCTGCATACGGTCACACAGAAAAGAAGTGTGCTAATTCTCACACTTAAATACCTGTACCTGCAGATGTGCACACACACACACACACACACACACACACAAATACGCCCACACACAATCAGATGATTGAGTTCTCTTCCCTTAATAAACTACTGATTCAGCATAAGTATAACCATTGATTGGTGACTTAATTCCCAATTCAAATTATCATCCTGGGTCCCTATCCAAGGTTGACATGAGCCTTGAGCTTTGGTGCGACTAAATTATACTCCACTCCGTGTTAGCCACCCCCACCCCACCTCTCTCTCTC
>NW_023339729.1:7855398-7855550 GCF_004916995.1 Morone saxatilis
ACACACACACACACACAGGCTCCCAGTTCCCCCATCTTTCTCCCCTGTATACCTCTCTCTCAGTGCAGCCCAGGTGCTGATACAAGCAGAAATCCTCCACGCCCCATCGCTCCCAGAACACATACGCACTTACAGACACACACAAACATACA
>NW_023339729.1:7855650-7871349 GCF_004916995.1 Morone saxatilis
TTACAGACACACACAAACATACATACAAAGTAAGCACACACAAACACACTCACACACACACACACACAGACACACACACACCTCCATTCACTACACCTCTCCAGAAAAGCCGAGGGGAGGCAGCATTTGTCTCCTCTCTATTTGCTGTGTTAGCATGGACGCAATATGAAACACGGGAACACTGTAGTTTTTCTGTTGAGGGACGATGCTGCTGCATGCCGGCTGGAGTGTGCATGCGGCTGTGGGAGGGAGAAAATAAGAGATTATCACTGTGATGCATTGCGGGCTGTAGTCTTAAGTCACCCAAGGTTGTGGCCCTTCTATCTCAATGAGGATGTAGTGGCCAATAACGACGCTTTGTCAGTCCAAAGACAGAGAGAGTTGAAGGAGACAAGGAGGAGAAAAGACAAGTAGAGGAAGAGTGAAAAGTAGTAAACAAGAGAAAGGAGGCAAAAGAGGGAGAGGAGGAGTGGATTGAGTCTGCTATTGTCTCTGCTTCATCAATATCCTCTTATATAAATGTCAGCTGTACCATTTCCCTCATCACTGTTTCACCACCCCACTGGCTTTATCCTCTGGTACAAGGGGAGGGACATCACTCTCTCTCATCTCTCTTTATCGTTTTTCTCCCACCCCACTCCCTAAATCGCTTTACTCTTTCTCCCCCTTTTTCCCCTTGTTTCTCTCCTCCATGTTTCTTTCCCTCCTTTCTCTCTATCTCTCTCTCTCTCCCTCTCCATGTGCCTCCTTTCTTTCTCATTCTTTATTTCTCCTTCCCCCCACCTCCCTCTACCTCCCTCCTGTCTCTTTGCCTCTCATGGCGATGCGTCACTAGCCTGCCCCCATGAAACAAGTCAATTTTCTGCCAGCTCGGCGGATGAATAAATCTCCCTGGCTCTGCTCAGAGCGATGGGGATATTTATCTAAGTGGAGTGTGTCCTCTTCGGCTCAACGCCACCGACTTTTCGTCTAAGGCTCCCCCCACCCCCCTTTTTTCCCTTTTTTTTTAAGGAAAGGAGGTGAAGAAAGCAATTGCTAAGGAGGGATGTGAAAGGTAAAAGAGGTAAATGAAAGCACAAGAGAAGGGGGAGAAAGAGGTGCAAGTGGGTTGATGAGAGGACAGAAACAAAGAGATCACAGTGAGGAGAGAGGAGGGGGGAGAGAATTAAGAGGTGAGAAATATGAAAAAGATGGATAGAGGGGGAAATAAAAGAAGCTGCCTGGAAACAAAGCCTATAAAGCAGCAGCGCAGCAGAGAAGTGAGGCAGGGGCATTAGTCGAGCCTGCTCGGGTTTAAACGGCAGGAACAGGCACAGATCTGGATGAATGGCAGCCCTCTTCCTTCAGGCCACACTCGTCTGTTGAGTAGAAAGAGAGAGAGAGGCAGAGAGAGAGAGGCAGGTTATTGGGCTTGCTTGTGAAAAATACTGCACGGTGAGACGAGGAGGAAGACACACAAAATAAACGAAAAAAAGAGAGCGAGAGAAAGGATGAGTGTGAGATTCCAAACCATGATTGATAGATGAGGGAGATTTTTTTTCCTCCACAATGATAATTTTAAAAAAAGAGTGAGGGTGCATGGCAGGCAGCAGCAGTAGAAAGCAGATGCTGTGTTGCACTGATTAGCAGGGTAATCAGCACGAGGTGAATCCATCTGTGCTCGACTCATATCTCTTAAATTTTTAATGCAATGTTGTATTTTGCAGTGTAACAAGTCTGAAGATTTAAAAAGCTTTGGGCAGCAGCGGGGGTATTTGCAGGAAGGAGGGGGATCTTGCTAGCTACTTGCCACAGCATTAAAGCAAAGTAAATAGCTGTTGTGTCTCATTACCATTCATTTTTAAAGGGGACTGTTAGTATAATGAATGCCTGTGCTATCTTCTCTGGGTCCTCCTCCTCCTTCAATATTAAGAAGAGTAATACTATCTTTCACGCTAGATAAAGTGCAAGCAAATATTTCCTTTGCAATTAAAATGGTCAATTTTGCTTATGCACAACGGGCACCGTACAGCACCAAGTTCTGGACTTAATTACCTACAATAACAGTGTGATATATTGGGCATATTGGTTCTTTGCTGGGAGAGTGCGATACAAAACAAGACGCTTTTAATAAACTCATAAAGACAAGCTCAGGCCCCGTGGAGCATATAATGTGTGAGTGTGTGTGGGAGTGTGCAGTCTTTCATTTGTTTGCACACAAAAAGAATCAAAGATGAGCACCTGCATGTACAGTCACAAACACAAAAAGTCACAGAGAGGGATTTTTGATTGTGAAACAAGCTCTCAGTTCTGATTGTCTATATATATATTTTTATGTATATTTTAGTGTTACACCTAAACAAACCATTTTGAATTCTTGTGTAACCAACCAACACTGACATGTTTTTCAATTATATCAGGGTTAAAGGTTGAGAACCTGCCTCCCCTTTCTTGCCCCGGGTTTTCTGTCGTTTATGATTGTTACCATCAACACTGTTATGCTGGATGCCATCAAATCCTTTTTAAATTGGTTGTAAAATTAGTGCTGATTCTGTGGAATCTGTTGTGGCGAATGCTGAATTAAGCTGTCATTTCACACCAATCAATTTTTTCTCTCATATTAGAAAGAATACAAGCACATTTCCCATTAATTGATTAACGGATCGGCTCACCAGAATTACAAAAAGACAAACATATTTTCTCATTTTATTATAGAGGAATCTTGTCGTGCAGATCATTTTAGTTGTCCAGGTTTTTTCTGTAAAATTTCTTCCACCGCACTAATAAAGATGAAGGTGCATGGAATTTTGTTTGTGGTACTTAAAGTAGTAAAAAATCGCATTGAATGTGATGTGTCTTTCCAGGAACAATTCCTCAATGTTGTTCTAATAACCTACAGAACTCAATGTGAATAATTTTAATTGGAACTACTTTTGAAGAAATAGTCCCTATAAAAACTGTTGACGGTTTGTTTAGTTTAGATTATCCAGAGTAACAGAGACACTGGGTTGATACAAACACTGTTGTTGAATCTTTCAGATGTAATTTTATTAATGCTGTGATCATCACAATTAAACTTATATTCACCTCCATTTTATTGAAGAATAATGGTTTTTGTCATTTTGACTTGACCCTTTAATTTAAGGGTAAATTATTTATTATCATGCAGGCACAGCCAGGCAGCACATATGTTTCTTGCACATTTTACATTGTACATGTTTAAGAAGGCGCTATAGGTTGCCACGTCCAATATTTATGTTGTCACTGCATTAGCATGATGAATGCAGACACTTTATATTAGAGACAAATGAAAGCTTTTCCGACACAATTATGGCAAAAACAATAACAACGCAGTGTGAGCCACTCCATGATTGATAATACATCAGGGGGGATTCAGTGGTGTTGGGCTTAACCAGGCGTTCCTTGAGGGGTTTTCCCTTGGCATTAGTCAGGCAAATCCCTTTGTCAACCTCTCCCCTTGCCATTTTTATTCATAAGCATTTGGCCGTAAGAAAGACATCAAACCAAGAATACAACGAGAGGTCAACATCGTCTTTGCGCAATGTTAACCTCTGCATTGATGAAGCTAATTCACATTTCCTCAGTCCAGCCTACAGGGGTTCAAGAGAGGAGGGGGAGGAGGAGCAGAGGGAGGCAGCAGGGTGTGTGTGTGTGTGTGTGTGTGTGTGTGTGTGTGTGTCTATATATATGCATGCATATGTGTGTCTGCTTGTGCCTCTCTGTGTGTCAGCGGCCACTTTGTAGTGAGTCATCCTCTTGACCCGGGCCCCTCCACATGGGGTTTGTATTGATAGTGTTCGCTGAAAGGAGGGGAAAGTGAATGTTGTCCGAGCTCATTGGAATGACAATAGAGGCATATGGTTGTGTGTGTGTTGGTGTATGGTCATGGCAGCCACCATATTCCTCTGTGCAGGGTTGCCAGGTGCTTCATGAACGTACCCACTGAGAGTCTACAAATCATACACAAACGCAACAGACTGGCTCGTGGCTTTTCAGCCCAGTGGGGGGTTCCTCTGTAGCTGCCGGCCTCTTTTTCTTTCTTTCTCTGCCTTCTCCTCTCTATCTTTAATCAAAATTAGACAACAAACCATAAGAACTCAACTTAAGACAAAAAAAAAAAGAAATCTCACTTAAGATGACTGTAAGGCAGAGCCACCATTCATTATCTGTTTATCCTCCTGATCAGAGCCCCCTACTTTGAACACTAAAAAGCCCCACAGAGAACAAGAGAATAAAGATAACCTGATGTAGTAGCATCTCCTCCCACACAAAGCCACTTCTTCTGTCATGAATAGTCAGCTCCACCCTAATGACTATTCAATACAGTCTGCAGGCTGCAGATGAACGGCCAATCCACAGCAGCATCTGCTGCGGGCCTAACTCGCCAGACGCCAGCCTTGTAAGAGGGCCATTGCAGGCTAATTGAAAGACAGAGGCCATCTCTCAAAGACAATGTTTGTGTGTGCATTTGTGTGTGTTTGTGTGTGTGTGTTGGGAGGGACACTTGACAGAAATAAGAGTGAGAGAAAGAAAACAGAGAAAAATAATTGACAAAGGATGGAGAGAGTGAAGAAGAGGGAGTGAGGAGGAGAAAGAGACACATTCCTCTCCTCACAGAAAGAACAGCTGACCTGTCAGCATTTGTTCCCATGCGGCCATATTGGAAAAGCCCCTATGGGCATTGAATTAACACAACCCAAACCCACTTCATGTAATTAGAGTGGCCTTGTGGTCTTTTCTTATTTTAAATACATGTTTGAATCCTTTAGAAAAGCAGATTCATAGCTGGTTTTTGAAATGATTCAAGCTTGAACTGATATGATATATTATATTAATCACAGGATAGAATATGTTGAGCAGTTAATTGCAACCTGCAATGAACAGTAAGTGATAAATAATGAAATCCAGTTTGATCTAAAATTTTACATACGGGTAATCAACAGAAATGCAGCTGGTATTTACACTTCTGAATCTGACAAATTGGATTTTCTGTTGTTTTTCACCTCAAGGTCTCTTTATCCTCCTTTGCAATTCTTTGCATAAAAAAACAGCCTCCACAAACGAAAACTAAAGGATTGCTGTCATAATTCTCCCCAGTTCTCCTCTGGCAGTTTTTATTACCAAAGGCGGTGAATAATCTTTTCTACCCTGGCCATCCCAAATAACACAATCCTTCAGCATCACTGCTTACTGTGTTTTATGGTGAACTGTAGATGAGAAAGGAACAACATTCAAATGAAGCACTATCTAGTGCTGCACTCTGGCATTCATAGTGCAGTGGAGGGATTCATCAGCAGCCTGTGAATATAGAGAAGCAAAGGAAAAACTGTTTCTGGTCTCTTTTAAATTAACAGATTGTGAAAGAATGAATAAAAACGAGGTGAAACATGTTTTCAGAGTCGGGTAATGGTCGAAACTGGCGTGGCATGGACTCATATCCAATGGCCACATATGTGCTGTTTCAAAGTGTGCTTTCTGTAAATTAGGAATATGTTCAAGCTGCGCCAACAACAAGTGTACAGGCCCCAAACCACACCAGTATGATCAGGGCCATGCAGCCAGTCTGTTACTGGCTGGCAGAAGAGCGTGAGAGGAGCAACTGCTCAAGACACAGAAAACAGATCTGATGGGGTTCAGGTTCAGTTTTTATTGTCATTATAAGAAAAAAAACACAATGTTGGCACCCTCTTAGCATTAAAACACTGGTGTCAAACTATTTATTGAGTGAATGGTTCTTTATAGCAATGAGTGTGTTTTGTATTACTTCAGCCAGAGACCCATGAAAGGGTTTCTTTAAGGAGAGAGTAACTCTGCATTATACACTCCCCATGGGGTAACTTCAGCACTCCTTGTATTTCTTGGGAGACTGTGCACCTGTTTTTGCTTTTCCTTGCATGGGGATAATGTCATGACTTGTTAATTTATTGACTGTTGTGTTTGACTCAATTTTTATGTTTCTTTTTATTTGTTTTTGCAGTTTGTACAGAGGGTTGAAAGCACTGAGCAGTGTGTCAACCTTGCTTTTCACAATCAGAACTTTTCAGTTCATGAGAGGAAGAGTTCACCCAAATGATATAATAATAATACATTTTTCAGTGATAAAAATTAGCAACGTATATTTACTCAAGGAATCTGCTTAAGTGTAATGTTGAGGTACTGAGTTTCTCTATTTTCATCCTGCTTTATATACCTCCACTATGTTTCCGAGGGAAATATTGTAGTTCTTACTCCATTACATTTATTTGACAGCTGTAGTTACTTTGAAGAGATTTTAACAAAACATATAATTATATAATAAAATCTATATATTTATATGTATTTTATATATAATATATTTTTATTGAAAAACTGCCCAACAACATATATTTTAAAATGGATGCAACATTAAAATGCTATTTTAATGCAGTACTGAGTTTGTTTGCTCTTAAATACCCTATGTTAAGCATCATTTGATGATAACACATTATTTTTGTATTATGGTATTCTTACTTTTACTTAAGTAAAGGATCTGAACATGTCTTCCACATTATCACACCTATAAAGGGAACCATCCTTGGAGGTTGTCTCAAGTTGTTGATTCTTTCTCAGTACAATGGAGGTGAATGACCTTTTGTTTGTGGGGCTCAGAATATTTATTTCTTTAGTAGAAAGTTGTTCCAGAATAATAGAGAGGTGTATTTGACAAAGTTTTTTAATTATGATTTAAAGTCTTCATCTACGTTTCAGCTAATTTAACCCAAAAGTTGTGTTTTGCCTCATAGCCTGCAACTGTAACAACTAAACGGTGGCCACTATGGTCGCACGAAACAATTATGAGATGATGATAAATGCTTAAACCTTGTGTAACAGTAGCACTTAGAGAAGAGTCATAAAGTCTGCTAACTGACTCAGTGAAAGCTAACATTAGCCACATATACTACTGGTTGTACTAGATCGTGTAACGCTGTAGCAGCAAAACCTCTGAGTGCATTAAATTGAATGTGTTTTATTGTTTGTGAGTTCAACATTTAATTTGTAAGAAGAATGAGTTATATCTTCTTTTAAAGCTGACAAACTATTTTTGTTGCATTTAATTCCTGCTGGGTGCCATGATTTGTCATAATTGTATTGTTCATGTTCTTTGCAGTCTAACATGTAGTTATTGTCTTGACTCAATAAAAATCTGGATCTGAGGTCTCAGAGGTGAATATTTCAGCAAATAAAATCACGATTGCATTGCTAGAAATCCACTAGAGGTAAATGAGGGATTCATTTTTGTGATTTGGTTGAACTAATCCTTTAACAAGACCCTTGTGAAAGTCAAAGGGCTCCCAACCCTGGAGAAAACCATTGAGCTGAGCGGCACAGTGCAGACCACGTGCATCACAGTGATAATGGTGCTGCTTATGATCTGCTGTTCCAGCAGCACTGGCACTGCACTGCGAGGCAGGAAAAGCCAGGCCGTCAGGGATTTGTCAGAGGCCTGTTATTACATCTCTAGTCACATAAAATATGGCTGCCTCTCCAGAGATCCGACTGCTAGATAAATCCACTCTCCTCCAACCAGACTGGCCCCCGCGATGAAGCCATCCAATGGTGTACCTCAGCCAGTGACCTCTGGTAATGACGTGTGATTTATACAGTACACCTTTTATACTGAGAGACACATCCGAGACATCTCTCCCTCTGTATCTATAGCTGATGTCATGTGAGATAACAGGCAGGCCTTTGGGAGAGGGGAGACATGACACCCATCTTTGGGGTCTCACAAAATGGCTACAATGTGGATAGTTTCCCCTGCAGCTGTCTACTCGCAGTCTAAGCCTGCAGTGAGCGCTGTGTCTCCTCCTGCATGAGGTCACACAACACATATTGCAGGATGGCCCTTTAAGCAAACGGACCGAAATGTGGAAGGCCTAAATCAACACCTGGTTGGGAAGAGAAAAGGGCCTCTTCTGTTTTGTAAATGCATTAAAGTGGCAGATTACAAGAGTGAAAATATTGTAAACTAACACATTCTAGAGAGCTTTTTGGGGTTTATTAAAAATATTAGTTCAGTACCAGTGCATCGAAATTACAACAAAAATAAAATCCACCACACCTTCCAAAGCAAACCAAAAAACAGCACCAGAAAGCACCAGAATGAGTGAATAGTGTATCAGTGAGAGTCATTTTCTAGACTGTGATGGTCTGTACTGTCCCCTGCCAGGAAACGTCCCCTGCACAGTCTAGTAGCTTAGGAGATTAAGTTCTGTGGCTAAAGGAGAGCTGAGAGGCAGGCCGTGTCGCTGACCTTGGCAAGCGAGACACAGAGATGATGACACACCACTACAAATATCTGTCTTTAATAAACAGGCACTGAACACCCCGACCCAGCTCAGCTCAGCTGGCTGGAAACGGGCACATTGGATGTAAAAGTGAAAAATGTATACATATTATGATTTATTCTCCCATAATGGATCAACCTGTGTGCCTTTTAATGCATTACAGTTTGGTTACTTAAAGTATTTGCTAAAGAATAATATGATATTATAATGTTATGGCTCTTTCATTTGTTATTAGATTTACTACTGCTTCATTGTGTTGTAAATGTGATTAAATATATTGCCTGTTTGTTGGTATTCAGCTAGATGGGCAACAATTCTTGTGTTTTAATACAATAAATGGGGTTTTAATCATTTTGTAGTTATTTTTATACAGCTAAATGTAGTTTTCCCTCATAAATGTGTGCATTAATGAAACTTTTTAAAAGCAATATTATGTGATATATATTTTCCTTTTTGGTGTGATTTATTATTTTTACCTATCTTCTTATGTATTTAATTTTTAAAACAAACATTGTTGTCTTTTGTGAAAATAATTGGCAAGCTTATAGAAACTCCTGGCAAATGTGAGAGAAACGTGTCCAAAAGTTCAGATCAACCACCAAAGAACATTTACCTCTGAAATTAGATCTGACCCCCCACCAGCAGCAAACATAAACTGCCTGGCTGCTTTCATTTTTCTTTTTTTCCCTTTATAACCTAATAAAGTTGGACACATAACTTCAGAAACCTTTGCAAACTGACAGCCAAAAATCTCTTTCTTCTCTTTTTCATATAAAAATAAAATAAAATAACACAAAGTTTAGGTAAAATTAGGTGTCATTCTTTCTGTTGTTTTGTAATGGAGGGAAGTTGATTGCGGGCTGTTAAATAAATAAAATGTCTCTGCATCTCTTCTTTCGTTGTTTTTAGTCCTCCTATAACCTGAACCTGGTGTATAATTTATGGCCTAAACAGCGTGACACCAATAGACTGGACTGAGTAAATATAGTAAGTTAATGTTTTAATAAATTAATAGGGACTATTTAATAATATAATAATAATAGGCTAAAATACGACCATGCATTTATCCTATATCCTTATCCTCTCTCTCTCTCCACCCCTCTCTCTCATCATCATCATCATCCTCATCATCGTCACTCTGTTTATGTTTTATTTTCACTGATGCGTCCATCAGTGACGCGAAGCTAATAATTACAGTATTGACTAAAAGTATCCTAACAGACATTCAATAGTAAGTTAAATAATATCCTAAAATAACAGCTATCACTATATATATAGCATCATCAACTACAAACGACACCGATGTGTAAATAATAATAATAATAATAATAATAATAATAACACATTGCTAGTAGTATTGGCTTAATATTTCCCTTTTACGCACTTAAATTATCTGCAACTTTGTTAATATAAAGATTAAACTAATGCCAGGAAATGAAAAAAATACCATTTTCTTTCTTTTGATAGCATTCAAAAAATTATATTTGATCAAATGTTTTTTTATATAAAATTAATATATTTTGTCTGCTGCGTAAATTCGTTTTCCGATGCAAATAGCCTGTCACCAGTTTTTCCCGAGCAGCACCAAAATAAATCATGTCAAACCTGGAGGACGCGGGGAAATTTGAGAGGAGATGAAATATTTCTCTGATGATATAAAAGGAGCCTTTTCGCCTGAGTTATGGCCCGGATTTGGCGTTGCTGAGAGGGATGCATGCTGCTCCTTCTCTCCCGCCCCAGAGGAGGTATCATCAGAGCTGATATATGGCCCAGCTCTACATTACCTTTACAAAACAAAGGATCATCCACGCTTTGGGTCGAGGAAAATATCCTTCTGACTATCTGCGACACCTAAGATAACACCTGAGTCGACTTGTCTTATTTTGGCAAGATCCGGATAATCCAAATACCTTTAAATAAAAGACTACAAAACTCCTGCTGAACTAAAACCAAAGTTTTACGCATAAAAGACGTTTAAATAGGCTACGGATTGTGATCTCTTTCCCCCTCATCTACCTCTTTCTCTTTCGCCCTCTCTCTCGGCTTCCCCTCATTTACCCCATATACCTATTCTGGTATCTCACCACACGACTAAATTAGACCAAAGATGATAAGAGCACAAAGCATTATAATTCCGCCGGGCTCCTCCTCCTTCCAGCCATGCGTCCTAATTAATGGGACACCCCCAGTCGCAAAAAGCCCCGCACTGGACTGCAACATAGTCAAAGAGTGAAAGGGAAGAGGGCGAAAGTGCCACTGGAGATAATTGATTACCTACCAATCAATGATAACTTGTTAGTAATCGTCAACTCTTTGGACCTCGCCATTTTCAGGGAGGCATCTCACTCCTGCGGACTTGCTGCTCCCGAGGATCGACACTTTGAAGACATCCCATTTTGGAATAAGATTTTCTTTTCTTCATTCTCTCCTCCGTGTCTTTATTTTTTTCTACCTCCTAACTGTTATGTGACTTTTTTTTTTTCCTCGATAGTCTCGCTCTTTTTTTTAAACCGCTGAATATTTCAACGAAGTCCTGAATAAACTCGGCGCACAACCAATGATGACATCCAAAGAAGTGGCCAAATGTGATGCAGTGGAAAACAGGAGGCGAAGTCCACTGGACCACTTGCCGCCTCCTGCCAACTCCAACAAGCCGTTGACCCCCTTCAGCATCGAGGACATCCTGAACAAGCCGTCTGTGAAACGAAGTTACACAATTTGCGGCACGGCTCATCTAATTTCGTCCTCTGAGAAGCACCGTCCATCCAGCATCCCTCTGTCCAGCCGGGCTCTCCTCACCCAAACCTCCCCGCTCTGCGCGCTAGAGGAGCTGGCCAGCAAGACCTTCAAAGGGCTGGAAGTCAGCGTTTTACAGGCTGCGGAAGGTACATCTCCATCCCCGAAAATACAGTAGAAATACACCTGTTTAGAGTTTAATATTAGACGTTTTCTAAGATTTTTTCTTTCTTATTCAGTGGCCTGCACCAGAACATGACACCTTGCTTGCACCTTGTATTTTGCGCCTTTTCATGCAATACATTGCTTAAATGTGCTTGTTTCATAGCCAGAGCAAAAATGCAATTTTGGGTGCATATTTTTTCCTCTTAAAATGTCCTATCGAACAAAGGCGTGTTCATTGGCTAGACTGCTCCTCGAAGAAATAAATCGCCACCGCTTTTCTTTAATATAAGGGTCTCGTGTGTCTGCTGCTCAATATTTCCCAGTGGTGTCTGTGTAATATTCTTGTAATTACCTGTTCCCACACGACCTGAAGGCTTTACTGGTTCACATATAGTATCACTCTCATTGGTGTTTTTTGCGTTAGGATCACTTTTACGCGCTCGCTGCAGCGGTGCAGAGGAAGCCCTGAACCTGTATGATCGCGATGATTTTCACTCAGCAGCCTCTGTCTCTCCCTCACAGGCCGGGACGGGATGACTCTGTTCGGCCAGAGAAGCACCCCGAAGAAGCGTCGGAAGTCTCGAACGGCGTTCACCAATCACCAAATCTACGAACTGGAGAAGCGCTTCCTGTACCAGAAGTACCTGTCCCCGGCAGACCGGGACCAGATCGCGCAGCAGCTGGGCCTGACGAACGCGCAGGTCATCACGTGGTTTCAGAACCGGAGGGCCAAGCTAAAACGGGACCTGGAGGAGATGAAGGCCGACGTTGAGTCGGCCAAGGCCGTCGGCCAGGTCCCCTTGGACAAGCTCGCCAAGCTGGCGGACCTGGAGAAATGCGCCAACGGCACGCTGGGCCACCCGCGAGGAGAGTCCCCCGCGCGGGGCGGCCAGCAGGAGCACGAGCTCGCTCAGAAACTGCGGACGTCGCCGATGTCTCCGTTCTCAGACCACACAACTAGTAAAGAGTGCTCAGAGGACGAGGACGTGGAGATTGATGTGGATGACTGATGGCGCAGCGTGAGGCTGGAAGGTCGAGAAACACAAAAAGACGATAAAAACATCCTACCGAGGACTTGTAACTAACTGCTTATATTGTATACCATATCTCAGAACATGTACCAAAATGTATGACTTTTATATCGACACAGATAGACCTATTCATAGTGAAGCATGAACACGGAACAAGAAATATGCAGTGGTATTTTACAATGTATTCGTTAGCAAACTGTTACTTCTTGCAATCAAAGCAATATGGTCTAAAATGACGTGAGTAATTTATTATTTTTTTACACTATAGGCCAACACGCGCGCGCACACACACACACACACACACACACACACCTGTTCCATCGCTTTTCCTATAAGGCCTACCCTCACACACCACTATGAAAGTGCTCCAGTTTTTCATATTTTTTGCATGTAAATGCATGATTTGATTTGTGATCATTATCTATTTATTTTTACTTTATTATTCGTTTTTGTTTTTTATTTAATTGTTTTCTGCGAGCCTAATCGCAATTGAGTCACTTTGTTCACTGCCTGCTCTCCTCCTCCTCCTCTTCCTCCTCCTCCTCATCTGACTGTGACCCTGAGTTCATATTCGGCGTCCCGATGCTGCAGTGCATGATGATGATGATGATGATGATGATGATCGGAAAGACAAACTCGGACATTCACAGTTATGCGTTTCAAGGGAATGCTGAAGCGATGGCGAGAAACAAAAGTGAATATTGCGGTGATTTTGACGAGCTATATGCTACGTTTTTAGATTTATTGTTTGGATACAATAGATTTACAGTTATAAATTTGTTATGTTTTGTACACCTGTAAGTGCCTTTCTAAAATCAGGACATTATTTGAAAACCAATGCACAGACTGTAATGTATATAGGCTACTATGGGAATAAAATGGCTTTTCTGAATATATCTTTTATGTTGCAGTTCTTGAATTAATATCAAGCTTTTTTTTTATCATGGATATAATAGCCGGGGTTTTTTTTTTTGTAATGAAGACAAAAAATAATTTTAGTAACACGCTCTGGTGCCAAAACCTGGGCGTGTAAACCCATCAAAAGCGGGCTATTTAGAGTTATTATACTGAACTATTTTGTCCCTTTGTGTTCTTTTCTACTAGGATGCTCTAAACATTTTGTGGCCCGGAATCTCACATCTCCTTTCACATCCTAAATGCGTGTCGTGGCTTCTTGACCCTTAGACGTGTTTCTCCATTCGTGGCAAAAATTTATGTGAGAAACACAAATCTGGTGCCGGGGGAAAAAAGACGAGGATGCCACAAAAACACAAAGTTTTGGGCCAGTTTTCTTCGGGCCTTTATAGACCTTTTTTGTTCTGCGGGACTGGGCCGTAATTTTGAGCGTAAAGCATGAAAAGTGGGGACAAATGAGCAGCGTTCCCTGATGGGACGAGCCACAAAGGAGCAGGGCCGCTCCCCCGCAGGCAGCAATACTGAGACAAGTGTGTCCCACCGCACAAAAAGGACGCAAACGTTTGGAGGCCATATGGTTTTTGAAATTTCCTCACAATTTTAGACAATTTGATGGATTGAGTTAACCCTCCTTTTAAACAGTTTAACTGGGTGCGAACAAAGGCCATAATGCCTACATAGACTCTCCCTTCATGAGGGCATCTGCGGCTATTAATGTCTAGCCCTTTTCTTTGCCTGGCGTTTTGAACAAGTCAATGAATTACAATGAAACTGCCCCTTTTTTGTGAGCCGCTTGTCTTTCTCCGCTTTTTAGCTCTGGAATAATATGTTTGACTTCTGTCCAAGAACGTTTTCTAAACAAGAAATGGATTTTGTTGAAAGTGTTTTTAATGTTAAGTAGGGAGCCATAAAGAGTTTCGACTGTGACATTTATGCCAAAGTCTGGTTAGGGAGTCCTTTGTTTGTTTTCTTCTCATCTCTTTTTTTCCTTTTACTTCTTCTGCCTCTTTATTTCTTTTGTCTTTAAGGAGTTTAATGAAGCTGAAAACATGGTGATGTGAGAAAGAGAGAGTGTCCAGAAGAGAGACTGAAAAGGCTACCTCCCGTTTAACTCTCTTTGTTAACAGAAATGATAAGTAGGGCTGTCTTCTTGTGACTTGTTTTATAGTGTTGGCATTTTTTTATTTTCTGCTTTTTTTTATTCAGGACAACCTGAATAAGTTTATAGACCTGTAAGCACTTAATATGCCTGAGGCTTTTGTTAATTCTCTGTAGGAAAATTAGCCCTAGTAAAATATATAATTCGATAACAATTTGCTTTAACCCCCGTTTAGTTCATAAGCAGTATATAATCATTTAATAAATAAGTTATAACACTTTATAATGCAGTTGTAAGCAGATTTAAGTGTTTCTTAATGTATTTGTTTACAACTACAACTCCTGTGAGCACCCAAGTGTGTTCTGGTGTATAAACAGATGAATGGCAATATAAAATAACAATAGTAATAATGTAAAATGTTTTCATAGGAGAAGTTATAATTGTTGATACATACTGTACATTAATAAACACTTAAATGGCCTTACATCTGCTTGCAACTGCATTGTATGTGTTTTATAAAACATTTATTAAATGTTTATATACTGGCTATAAATGTTAAATAAGGGGATGTGTTACCTTGTGTTACCTTTAATTCATATTTATTAAGGTTTTGTGTAAATCTAAGGTAACCCTTGATTTTTAATGTGCCTCCAAAGAAAAATTCTAATAAATTATTTTGTTTAATTGATTTACAAATATGAACATGTCGATTTAAAACTTATTTAAAAAAAACTCTTTGTATGTTTTGAGGCATATATTACAACACAGTGTGTGTGTGTGTGTGTGTCTGTGTGTATGTGTGTGTGTGTCTGTATGTGTGTATGCGTATGTGTGTGTGTGTGTGTGTGTGTGTGTGTGTGTCTGTCTGTCTGTCTGTGTGTGTGTGTTGTGTGTGTGTGTGTGTGTCTCCTGGTCCATGCAGCCCTATTCCGAATCAAGCATATTCCTATCTAGGGATGGGAGTGTTAAGGCAGGCTAAGTTTATGGATTTCACTATGCTTATTTTATGAGAGCTTGTCAGGCGGGCCCAGCGATAAAAGTAATACTAAGACAGTCTGTTGGGACCCTTGATCGTGCGTAATTAATCTGGAATAAGTGTATTTCAGTATTCACTTCTAATAGATGGAAAAAAATCCCTAACACTTCAATCGTCCCGCCTTTCAAAATTGAAGTTTTGAATGCCCATCGTCCCTAACCATGACAATACAATAAGTACAGCCCTCTCTCTTTTCATCTCCTTCCCCTCCCCTTTTTATATTCTCCCATTCTCTCTCTCATCCACCGATCTCGTTATCCAGTCTCCATCTCTACCATATAGGATAGATATCCAATATCTTTTGCACCCTTGTGAAACAGTCTTAGGTGCCAAAAAGTGTAAATAAATCATTTGGAATACTGGTCGCAGTGACAGCAATATTAACTTTTAATATATATTGTGATTAGGGAC
>NW_023339729.1:7871449-7873347 GCF_004916995.1 Morone saxatilis
TGTGTGTTTGAGTGTGTGTGTCTGTGTCTGTGTGTGTGTGTGTGTGTGTGTATGTGTGTGCGTATTTTGAAATAAAATGTATATTAAAATTAAATCAATACTGCAAAGTGGCTCTGAATTGTTATCTTTCACTCCCTCTCTCTGTCTAATGAAACTGCAAGTTTTCTTTATTTGCATGATAAATGTATCATAAATAGGTTGATTAGGCAGATTTACATTGTAAAAATGTAAGGAAATGTAGCGTAAGCATAAAGACAAAGAGCAGCTTTCACATACTGCAAAGAAAGAAAAACAAATTACTACAAAACAAAAATAATAAATGTGATATAGTGAATGTAATGGCTCTGACAAAGAAAACTGTGGAAAAAGGACTGACTGCACAGTATTAAGTAGAAATACCTAAAATTACTCCACAAGTAAAAGTCTTGTATTTAAAACCTTACTTAAGTGAAACTGAAGAAGAACTACCACAAAAATGTTTGTTAAAGTCTCAAAAGTGAAGTACAGAAGTACAGAAAGGGCCCTTTCAGAGTGTCGCAGTATTAGAGTATTACTTGCTGGTTGAGAATGACTGTAACAATATCACACTTTATAAGATGACAGTATAGTTTGTATATAAAATATTGTTCAGTGTTTCGTCTCCACTTTAAAGTAATTTGTAACCACTGTTTTAAAATAAATGTGGAGGGGATAAGAGTAGTACAATAAAAAGTAAATTACAATATTTCCCTGTAAAACCTGAAGCTGAAAATGGAAACAATCAAGTAAAGCACCAGTGCCAGTCTCTTTGTGTGTGTATTTTCATTTTCTTTTATTATTCAGACCGCCTATAATTATGCTTGGCTTTGGCTTCGTCGCAAATATTTTGTCTATTGAGTAGAGAAAACAATAAACCCCTCAGTGCTGAAGGATTGTGTCTTAATTGCTGCAGGCTTTCTGCGCCTCTCTAAAGATGCTTCATGTTTTCAGATTGATCACCACAAACAACAGAGGGAGCCAGCAGTCCTCTATTCATTTACCCATCTCCACTGATAGAATAAAAGCAATTTGCTGGGAACCTAATCTACATGACTGCGGGTCACAGAGCTAAACTGCGCACAGCTCATTTATAAACGCCACACACTGCACCTGCGCAGTAATGCTGCGCAGCACCAGCGCTCCTCGGCACTCTCCTCTGTCGCGGACGTTACGTCATCAATGTTGGCGGTATTTTGAAAAAGGAGTGTCTGTTGTTGTGACCGTCGTGGAGGAAAGACTGTGAAAAACACGGATTATGGTGAGACTGCACGTCCTTTGACTGACTCTTGTGGTGCAGATATGTGCGCAGTGATGCAGAGTTCAATGTGTTCATGTCCATTACAGACAATATCGAGCTAGCTATCGTTAGCTAACTTAACTAGCTCATGTAAACTTCTCCGTTCTCCGTCATAATGAGCCGACAGCGTATTTGTCTGTGCTGTACTCGGTATTCAAACACAGAGTCAAATGTAACTCGACGCCTTTTGACCCTGCTCTGTTTCCGTGTCCAGGCTGAGGTGAAGCCGGCAGCAGGGCTGTCAGAGGCCGCTCACAGTGAGCTGCTGGAGCTGTGCGAGGATCAGTTCGCTCAGCTGGAAAAGGTAAAGTCCCGTTTGAGCCACACTGTCTCTCTCTTACAACCACGGGATGTCGCTGAGGAGCAGGTACAAACTGCACGCTGTGTCTCTGTTGCAGGTTCAGAATGAGCTCATACTGAGTGAGCCAGATTTCTGTGAGAGTCCACAAGAGCAGGTGAGATGATATCCTCCCAACTGAATGACTCAAAGCATCTCAATTGTTAACGTGATGGAAATGACACAACTATTGTCTTTAACAAGTTATTTATGTAACCATTTATTGTAAGCATAGTGTATAGCGAA
>NW_023339729.1:7873399-7874175 GCF_004916995.1 Morone saxatilis
ACCAAACGTAAACCCTGTACACACATTAGTGGAAACGCCATAAGATTAAATGCTGTCAAAGAGGCATCGCTTCCATGTCGATAAGAAGCAATAAATGTGTTAAATAGTAGCCTGTCAGGATTAGTTCATTAGTTTTTTCATTACACAATCTGTTTGACATAAAAAAACAAACGCATCCTATTGTTTCTACCACACTGCTTCACCCTATTCAAGTTAAGATATCACCAAATCTTGTAAGACTTGTTTTTGTGGGATTTAATAAATCCTTTTAAACCAATAATAAGCCTTTCACCATTTCACCATTTCACCACACCAAACTGAGAGAAGAAATGTGTCAGTTTTCATTTGTGTTACAGTACTTTTCTGTCACTTGACCATTTAAATTGATTTCCACCATGAATTTTACGGTCAGCTAAAATAACAAAATCATTCAGAGATATATTTAAGGTCATGTGTTGTAAAATTGTTATAAAAAAAAGTGATTCATTTTTCCAAAACTTTTAAAAAAGAAAAAGCATTTTTATTTTTAAGATATTTATTTCTCTTTAATAGTCAGTAAATCGACTGATGACAACAGAAGCTGAACTGAAGCAGTGGCTGACAGTGGAGCCGAAATGTAAGTCCTCCATTCTGTGATAGAAGCTGTAACCCTAATGTAATATTAAATTTACAACTGAGGTATTAATAACACAAATCAGCACAGTTGTAGTTTAATGTCATTCCACATTTCAATACTATTTCAACCTGTGTGGAATTGGCACAACAAACATTACTGT
>NW_023339729.1:7874239-7889478 GCF_004916995.1 Morone saxatilis
AAATTGAAATAGTTGTATCTGTTTTATCTAATGTTTCTTATACAACATTTGCATTTTTAAATACATTTATTTGTTTATTTATTTTGTTTCATCCAGTGCTGGCAGCAAATTCAGAAGTTTTACTTCAAGCTGGGAAAGAGGAGGTGTGTCTGTGTAAAATGCAGCATTGAAGAATGTGCCATATTAAAATTCCTTATTTAAATGCATTGCTCCAGTTGTGCAATCCATTATCCCACTTTGTTTTCCACAGATGCTCAAACTGTGCTCTGAACTTGAGATGGTTGTTTCTTGCTATGAAGCAAAGAGAGACAAACTGAGAGAAACTAAAGAACTGTACGTAACCTTTCAGTTATATTCCATAACTTACTGTCCTTCCTCAGGGCATATAAATGATTTTCAGAAGTGAATGGAAGAGACCTTTTAGACACTTTTTATTTGTTTGGCTCTGTTTATTGTTCTTAAAGCTTGTGTTTTTTAGTGAACAGAAATGGCTGGAGGAGAAGAAACAGGCGCTGATGGCTGCCAATGATCATGTTGAACGACTTCAAAAGGAAAAGGAGAAATTATCAGAGCTCAGGTGAGTGTGACGGCAAAGTGTGACAGCAAAGGAGTAAGAGAAATGTGGCAAAAACCATGGCAAAGTGTATGTATGAACTAAGATTTAGACATGCATTTTACAGTGTATTGCAGGACACCAAAGCGAAAATCCAGAAAATGAAGGTCTATGAGGAAAGGTTGATGGAATCTCTGGGAGACATACTGGAGAAGCACGTCCCTCTCCCTCAGAATGAATCCAGTACAAACAAGAAGAAAAAGGTGAACTGACCTGTTTTGTTGTTGATGCTCGTTCTGCTTTTGCAGCCTGTTTACATATAAAACCTGTGCTGACACTGCTCCACTGCAGCTTACAAAGCTTTGTTTTCATTTTCAGATCATTACCCAGGACTTAGATGAAGACCTGATTTCACTTAATGAAATTCTTGAGGTGGGTTTTGATGCACTAATATATAATCAGCTAGTCAATATCAGAAAACTGAGTAATAGAAACAGGTTTATTGACAAGGAGGTGTTACCTAACAGTCAAAATATACAGAGTAACAGGAAAACAAGTATTGTGGAAGTCAAGAATCATGAATATAAAATAGAATTTTACAATAAAATAAAATAAACTGATGTGTGAAATCATAGACTTTACCTTCATTAGCAGGACTTGCCTCTGTATTTATAGAACTGGTGGTAAAGTTTTCTTGGCTAAATTATCTTGGGAAACAATATAATTTACCTGACGAATATTTTTTAAATTGTGTTAAAACTCTCCTAAACTTCTCAGTAAATCATTTGATGGTAGCTACTGTGTCTTTAACCGTGTTGTAGGAGCAACTTTATGGGCAATTAACTTTTGAAGGATGAAGGTCCTTCTTCACAGCAGATATTTTGACATATAATAATTAATAACACGAGTAACAGCTGCGTATATATTTTTCCTTCAGTGTTGTGCATGTTGGCTCACTGGCAACAGGACCATCCTTAATGTTACTATTTACACCTGTGCTGTTCTTGCTATGACCAGTCAAAATGTCTACTGTGAAAAACTTACAGAAACTGTGTCTGTATTTTTGATCACAGTGAATAGTTATATCACAGCGTCTCGTCCACTTGAATTACAAAACTAGACAGTCACATGAATGATATAAGGTTGTCAAAACAGCAGTCAATCCTGCCCACTCTTAGCACTACATGAGAGTTATAGTCAGGTTGTTATACACAAAGACATTGTTTCATTCTTAAACTCAAATCTTGAAATGACTTCATGTTATTGATTAGTTAGTGTTATTGTTTTCTGGTGGCCATGGCACATACCATGTGCACAAAAACAACGCATTTAAGTGTGTGGCAGTACATTTGTCAATTTATATCTCTCAGCATCTCTTTCCAGTGTGTATCTTCAAATGGAGACGGAAATACAAAACCAGAGTCTATTAAAGTGTGTAAATGCCAGCCTGCATACTTTATAAGCTGTATCATCTTACACCGTTACTTGACTGCAGTCATACTGCCTTAACCCGAGTCTTCCTCTGTGTTCTTTACCCCTACAGCTTCTCATGAACAAGGTCCTGAACGCACCACACGACCCCTACGTGACAATAGACAACACATTCTGGCCACCGTACATAGAGATGCTGCTTCGCTATGGTATTGCAGTGAGGCACCAAGAGAATAACTTCAAGATCCGCCTGGAAACATTTTGTTAAGGCAGCGATGCATTAGGCATCTCAGGCACCTCTTATCTGCTAATGTTTCTAATGTTAGTCTGCTTGTATAGTGCTATCATTATGTAAATGTATGTAAGCTGATATGAAGACATAACTGTGCTGGGAAAGCATTGAGGCTAGTGATTTACTGTATGTGTATGTCTATCACATGTATGCTTCATATAAGTATTTTTTAGGTTAAGAACTTTTGTATGTAAGTAACCATGGGTCCTTTTTAAAAAGCTGAGAACTCACATTTACGTTATGAAAGTATTACAACTTTTTTAGACAAAGTGCTGGCCATTTCATGTAAATTCATATCAAATCTCAATGAAGTTGAAAGTCTTCTCTTAATAACATAGTTACTTTGATTTGATTCATATATATTTTAATTGGCAAGGATGAAAAAGCAACCAGCCATATATGTCACTATTTATGTTTTCTTTTAATTGGTTATTTTAAAGTTCTTCATGTTTTTTAAAAGTTGATTTCCTGATGCTTTCACATGCCCCAGATGGTGTACTGTATATATGTAGATTTTGTTAATTTGTTTGTATATATTTTTTTGAAATGTTCAATAAACTTTAGAACTTTCTGCAGATGTGGTGTTGTGTTCAATGGTCGTTGGTTATCCAGGCGGCCAGTTGGCATCTTTCCAGTCAAAATTATTAATGGGAGAAGACGGATACATCTTTAGTGCAGATAATGAATTTTCTATAGAAATTTAAAACTTAATTCATAAGAAACTTTGTGCGTCAGATGACGTCAGAGCCGGCATCCAATCCGGTGCGGCCGCCGCGTCAGCGTTAGAATTCCTGTGGGCGGAGAGTGGATTCCGGTTCCGGGTGTTTTCGGAGGTGTTCATCCCTCCGATTATGGTCTTTTATGAGAAACTTCTTACGATTGACAACTGATTAAAGTAGAGTTGTTTTTTATTAAGGAAGTCAAACTAAAGCTGTGAATATGACGACCCGCTCGGAGAGGGAGAAGGCCCAGAAACTCAACGAACAGCACCAGGCCATCCTGTCCAAAATGCTGAGAGAGGAAGACAACAAGTACTGCGCCGACTGCGAGGCGAAAGGTGCGACATTCACACTGTCGATATTTTCCTATTTATTTTACCACACAAAGTTAACATTTCCACTCGAAACCTGCCGCTAACGCTCACTAACAATGTAGCGTCTCCGTTTGTTAGCCTAGCTAAGCTAACTGGCTAGTAGCTCAAGCTGGTCAGCTGACATCTCTCCCCTCGAGCTAAACTCAGTGGCTAACTAGCGAGCTAACTTCTCTAAATCTACATGAGCTCCCACAGTGCCTCACTCCTGCCTCACTCCTGCCGCCGCCTTCAGCTCGGCTGCCGGGTGTTTAACGCGTTTAACAAACTGTCCTCCACAAGAACCTGACTCTTGTTTTCGTGGTAGCTCATTGATAAAGAATGCAGAGCTCGCTTTTGGCACTTTGAATTAATGCAAGATCCTGCATGTTTGTTTTCCACCAGTCTTCTCTCCATGTCTAAATCAACATTCGCTTCTTTCTTCGTTTCTTTCTTTTCTTTTTTGCTTTATCAGGTCCAAGATGGGCATCCTGGAATCTGGGAGTATTTATCTGCATCCGGTGTGCTGGCATTCACAGGAACCTGGGAGTACACATATCCAGAGTTAAATCAGTCAACCTGGACCAATGGACCTCAGAACAAATCCAGGTACTGTTCTCTGGTTTTTGTGTTGTGCTTTGGTTCGATTACAGAAGAAATGCTTTTTATCCTATTTTTATCCTATCCTAAAAAATGAGTAATTTTGCTGACACATTGTTGCAGGCTTGTATTTGTATGGGACATGAGATTGATTTCAGCATCTTTTTACTTGTGTGTGTGTGTGTCTGGCCTCTAATGATAGATAATGAGCCTTTCCATTTTCAACTTGGTGGACTTGTGAGAGAGTGAGCGAGAAATTAAAAACTGAATTCAATTCTGTGCAGCATAGGGTGAGAGATCCTAACCTTTAGTCTCTAGTGTGGGTCAAGGTTTAAAAATAATGGATACGACACTTCTCATAATGCAAATTGATCGGGTCTGTCATTATGCTGCATTCATGTCATTTGGAAGTCACCATAATTACCAGTTAACTTGCAAATTACTCAACATCCAAGTCATAATTACATCTGGAAAACACTTTTTTGAAACACTTGCTGCCTGGTGTATGTCCACCTGTCACAAACTCCACGCCCCAGTTTGCAACACAGGCTTTCTATTAAGGGCTTGAGCTCTTAAACCCAAGCCAAGACAACCTATATTATGTCTCTGGGCTATCTTCTCAAAACTCCATCATACCACTGTTGAGTAGTTCTCCCAATCCATCATTTATAACTGCTTATCCTTCACGGGGTTCTGGAGCTGACATTAGCCCATTAGTTCATCACAAGTTTGACATGGAGAGGCAAACAACCTTTAACAGTCATGTTCACACCTACGAGTGAGTCACCAATTAACATGCATGTCCTTGGACTGTGGGAGGAAACCGGAGCACCGGAGAAACTCCACACAGAAAGGCCCAGCCAGTGCGGTTGAACCCAAAACCTTCTTGCTGTGAGGCGACCGTGGCGCCTGTAGTACTCCTTGTGATGAGCAATCGTCATGTGTAAATTCACATTGGAGTGCCTCTTGAAATATTTCTGCATACTCAATTACCCCGCTGTCTTTTCTTTTTTTCAGAGTATACAGGATATGGGTAACACCAAGGCCAGGCAGCTTTATGAGGCCAACCTTCCAGAAAGCTTCAGAAGACCTCAAACAGACCAGTATCCTCCACTATCAGCAGACACACTTTAACTTTATTGTTTATACTGAAATTATTTGTTTTGGCCTTTGTTGCCTCTTCTTTCCCTTGACTCTGACCTAAGAGCTGTGGAATTCTTCATCAGGGATAAATATGAGAAGAAGAAATACTACAGCAAAAATGTGACCAATGGGAGCAGTGTATGTACCCGTTGACTTTTAAAACTACTGCATGCACTTTTACAGATGAGTTATTTAAGCTGACATACATTTGAAATGATCTGTTGTTCATTTCGAGTTTCTTTTGGGTGTTTTTTTTTTTCAGCCTAAAGATGTTAAGAAAGAGAGAGAGCCAGACAGAGGGAGCAAGGTGTCATCTTACACCAAGGTAAGTATCTCACACACATCTTTGCATGAGTAGAGCTGTATAAACAAGCTCCTCTGTGTTGTTTTTGTCCCGTATGGAGTTAGCCCTGCTTATTATGCTTGTTTTAACTATTTCATGTTCATAAAGAGTGAAGAGTCCAGGCCAGTTCCCAAAATCAGCCCTGCTAAGACTTCAGAACCCTCTGTGAACCTTTTAGGCCTTGGTGAGTATTTCTGCTCATCGTCTTGTGTTACTGGACAAAGAAAATTGTCTGGAATGGGCCATATGAATGTGCTGACTGAGATATTGATAGAATTAGACCAAATAAGGTTTCAGCTTGTAATAGTGTTTGTTGTATTAGCAGTAGCATTACAGCTCTAATAAATTATTATAAACTCATCGAGCGAGGAGTTTGGAGTTTTTATACGCTTACAGTGCTGTGTAATTCTTGATTACTGATATTTGGACTGACATTCACCATGTATATGACATTTAGGAACCACAGTATATTGGAATTGTAGTGTACATATGATGAGTTTGGCTTGGTGTAGCATGCTGGTGCTGTGATATGTTATGGCTGTGATCGTATACCTTTTTCAGTGCGTTCTCACAGCAGGTGATAACTGCACCGAACTTTTGTGGTCCTTTGGCAGGGCCAAACGACTTCTATGTACGCCTTTAGCTTGTACTATCACTGTGAACTTGTTTGTTCAATGTGTATTAATCAAGCAGTGGGCTTGAGAGGAAGCAGTGTTCACTGTGTTCCCCTTTCACTTAGTTTCTAGCACCTGTGTAACAAAGGAGCCTGTGTGATTCATGTTACTTTCATCTCACAGCACTGACTAATCTATCTATTCTATCTGTATCAGAACTCTAATGAAATCTGTTCTACTATGAAGTTAATGCCAACTATAAAATTCTCCTTAACACTGAACCACTACAAGGCTTTTTTGTGAGGTAGTTATAGGAAAAGCGAAAGCTGCTGACTCAGTCACGATGTCAGGAACTGACGAGTAACTTCTTGTTTTTTTACGTCGACATTAACTTTTTTTTAAGGCTGAGTGTTGGATATTACAAGAGAAAAACAGTAAAATAGTATGATGACGAGGACAGTGCAAAGAGAACAGACAGTTTGAGACCTCATTGACGGAGGCAACACTTGATCACAGTTGAGTGATTCCTGTTTGCTAAGTTTGGTTTTCAGGTTTGCTCGGGAATCCGTTGCAGCAGTGTACACATGGCAGTTGTGTGGATATTTCTATCTTGATGCATAGACAGTTGTGCTTCTATTAAAATGTGTTGTTTCTCATGGTCAAATGGTGATCGAAGTACAGGTTATTAAACAGCTGATGCCTTGATATAGGCATTCAGTTGATTGCCTTTGTCAAGCAGTACTTCCTGGATCTTGTTTTTTTTGTACTTTCACCTACCCCACTGTCAGATCAGCCATCAGAGCCATGCAGTGCATCTTCCAATTGTAAACAACAGCTTATTGTTTGACTATTAATTCATGTAGATGTACATCAATAAGATTGCTCAGACATTAGTGACTAAATGTGGACATCTACGAATAATGTCTTTCATTTCATTACAGCGATTTAATTTACAGTTTAAAAGAATACGCTATATTAATGCTACTGATTGGCTTGGATGGGCATTGCATTATTTGGATTTACTGTTATTTGTGTTTTGTGGCCTATGAGCTAATAAGAGTGCACTGATTAATCTTTTATTGTACTAGCCGTTGAGCTTACTGTGTGGGCAGTTCTGCAGCAGTGGGAGGCCATTGCAGTTTAATAAATACATTAGCAAACATAAGCTCTGTTTGTTTTCCACCACTTTTCACAGCAATTATATATTGTATTAGGATTCTATTTATGATCTTTAAATAAGTTTGTAGTGGAATTCAGGTAGAATATCATTAGGAAAGCATCAGTGAGTTGTGCTGCAGTCTCACAGTGTTGTTTTTCTAATTGTAAGCTTATTTTCTTGTAAAACCATTTTTTTCACCTTTCCATCACAGACGCACCGACAGCTGCATCAACTAACAATGGTAGCACGAGCACAAGCCAGAACAACGACCTGGATATATTCGGCCCCATGGTGTCCAACCCCCTCCCCTCGTCCACATCCGCAGCTCAGTTTCCTCAGGTTAGACCAAGCAAGGAGCTCAGATTTTATACTCATTGTTTTTAGTTGTAAATGAAGTACGCAGTAAAGAATATAAAGTCAAATTATCAACTATCAGCATCAATTGCACACAAGACAGCAACACCAATACTGAGAGGCAGTGAAGCAGATCAAGACAGAAAATATATCCAGCTAATGAAGCAATAATTTGACTAAACATTTAAATAGGACTGCAGTCAATGATTATTGCCATTCACAATTAATTTATTATTTTGATTCATCATTCAATATAAAAATGCTGATAAATGCCCTTATCAAGGTCTTAAAAACCTGCGGTCTTGTCTCTAAGTGGGTTTGACCTATGAATTTGTGATTACTTTCTCATTACTGTGTTACAGCAAAGGTAGTATTGGTAAAATGTATTGTTGTTAGGTCCAGTGGATTTAATTACCACCAAGCCTTATATACCAGCTGCTAACAGCCTGCCAACTGGCCACAACTGAAATATGGGTCATTATTACGCAGGGCAGGCCATTATCACTCCATTTATAAATGAATAAAATATGAAAACCATTCTGTCAAATTTGGCGAGCAACAAGCAACTCCCGTGCCGTGTTCAGACTTGCAGCTATGTGAGTAGTAGCAGAATATATCACACATTTAATTGTAGAAGCTTTGTTGGTGATAATGTGTTGGTTAATTTAGGGCCTGTTATATTAGGAACCAGGGAGTGGACCTAAATTGTCAATGGAGCAGCATGTGTAGAGGAACTGTACACAATTTCAGCTGCTGATGTTTCATAAAGGATTTTAAACAAGTAAATCACTATTATTTCGTACTTTCAGGTGAGCTCCAGTAACGCGACTAGCACTCCGACACAAGCCTCAGCAGCAGGAGGAGGAGCCAGCTCAGGGTCAGGGCAGGGAGACCTCGACTTGTTCAGTGACAGCAGTAGCACCACTAAAACTGACGACATGGCCAAGAAGCCCCTGTCCAAGGACTCCATCCTGTCCCTATATGGAACCAACAGCATGTCCCAACAGGCCCCCGCTGGTGAGGACGCAAATGTCTAAAAAATAATGTGAAAGCTTTTGTTGTATTGCCATGGCTTATTTATAAATCAGGATCTGATCAAAGATTGAGGAAAAGAAACTGCAGATTTGACCAGATGTTTGATGCCAGCATTTTGTACCAGACAGTTGTCAATACTCTGTCCTACAGGCACGTTTGGTGAGAGTTTTGAGGTTTGATAGCCAACTCTCACTCCCTTGTAAATAAACGTCCATATATCTGTCACTTAGAAGTCATAATAAAAGGAGGCTCCTTCTAACTTGAGAGCTTGCCTGAGATTATCACATGTTTAAGTTTTCTTCTGTAATCCAATGGTAGCTGTCTGTCCAGACATGGGTGCATTGCAAACAGGAAGTGCTCAGAACTAATTTGGTACTAGTTTGCACTAGTTTTCCAAAATGTCAACAAATACAGGCAAAAAAAACAGGTTGTAGCCCACAACTAACCCACTCCCATCACAATATGATGCTTCTTGTTCACATCCAAATTGTGGAAATTGTAGTTCCAAAACTTGGGCGTGCAGTTGTCTTGATTTTTATCTGAGGGTGGGCCCACAGTGTCACAAATCCTTCCCTGCCTCAGTCATATTTGTATTCATAACACCCATCACTATATTTTTTGTCTTCTTGTTTCCCCCCCTGCTGCTTCAACCTCAACAGGCATGTTCATGGGCCCCTCCCAGATGCAGTTTCCTGTCCAAGCCCCTGCTGGTTATCAGGCCTACCCAGGCATTGGTGGACCCATGCCGCCTACAACCGTAATGGGTGCCATGATGGGGCCCAGTCCGGGCATGATGGTTGGGATGACAATGCCTAATGGCTTCATGGGGAATGCGCCAGCCACTGGTGTGATGGGCATGGCACCAAGGATGATGGGACCACAGGGCGGTGCGATGCCTCCAGGCATGGTGCCTGCTCAGGGCATGTACGCCATCCAGCCTGGGCAGCAGGCTCAGTGGAACATGGGTCAGGTATGGAGAGTCTGTCTTGATTACAGCACTGTAAGAGGTTATTTTTAAAGTAACTCCACACTAAATCTTACTGTTGTGGGTTGGGTTTAAGTGTGTGGCACGTCAGGTTTGATTGGTTATGGTTTCGGTGCCATCTGTTAGCAAGATTACAGAACTACTGGACCAGTTTTCATAAAAGTTAGTAGTTATGCCTGCAGATCATGTTAGAAGATTGGACTAGCGCTCTGAGTGCCCTTCTAGTTTCATGTGACCACACCCAGCTGTGATGATGCATTGCACAACAGTGCGTTGTGGAGGGCTTTACTCTAGAGGGTGTGGACAGAGCATCCAGCTGCCACCAGATGGCAGCACAAGCAGGACTTTAAAATAGGAGCTGTGTCCCAAACACATACTACATATTGATATTATAAGTATAAGTCCATGATGTTAGGCTCTTAATACAGCTCTCTTTAACATCCACAGGTGAATCAGCAGATGTCAGGGTTGACTCTGAATGGTGCAGGTGGCCAGATGGCCTTCGGTCAGCCTTCGTCAGCTATGGGTGGATGGGCCGCCACTGGATCTGGCCAGACTCTGAGCACACAGCTATGGAAGTGAGCCTTCGAGCGGGTTGATGGTCGGGCAGAGTAGGAGTCGAGGTTGCAGAAAGTGCAAAATGTATCTTGTGCTTCTCAGCGCCTCGCTATGAACTGATGCCCATTTCCATCACGGACCAGCCTTCAGAACATGAAAATTGTATCTCTTTTTCCTTCTCCCTTTCTCTGTCTCTCTTTCTCTCTATTGTGTGAGTGAATTGGGAGTCATACAGGAATACAGCCTGGCAGTTTCTGCCTGTCGTATGGTTTTTGATCATAACTTTTATTTTCCTTTTTTGGAAAAAATTACAAGGAAATAACAGTCCCAACAAAAATGATATCGACATATCAGAAAAGCTGCAGGACCAGTTACACAAGCTTTTATTGTATCACTGTATCATTATAAGATTATAGAACATTTAAATGAATAGTATTTAACGGGAGAAGATATGACTATCAAGTCTGTCAGTACTACTCCCAAATGTACAGCGCTGTATAACCTTCTTTTAAAGTACTTGTGGTTCCCCTATAAAATTAAAGTGATAATAAATGACTTGCTTTGATGTGTCTTTTATGATTCAAGTGCAGTTTTAAAGGTTCAATCCAAAAGATGTGTGAGATTAAAGGGCATTAAAGGGCCTTAACTTGCATCTTACACTTGTTAGCAGTCAGCTGTTTTTGTGCTCTAATGTAAAGGTAATAGTTATTTGCATTGTTGTGCTGCTTAATCTTGGCTGCAGTTTGGACAGCAAAGTGTTGGTGGAGACTGGCTCAAAGCATTAGGGAAAGAAGAACTGTTTGTACCGGTGTAAAGGGCTTCATTCAGTGTGAATCCTGGGATTGGAGGAAACCTTTGCAGTGACACGCACTCCTATACTTGCCTAACATCTGATCTCAGCTCTTCCTCTTGTTAGTCTGTGGTAATGAGAACAAAAACATTAACTTGCAGAATACACAAGATATTACTTAAAGAACTATAAAGGTCTATAGATAACAAAATACATAGTATTATATATTATATATAGCAGTATATAATGAAGTGAAAGCACAACATAAAACCAACATACATTTGACATTGCACCATTGCAAATTACCAGGGGAGCTTCATTTCAGACTCCAGAACAACATTCCTCCATTTTGGTGTTGGTGTTGATGGAGATGGAAGAACTTGTCTAACGTTTAGCTTCTTGGTCAGCACAGCCATGTCAAATTAAGTGTATGTAGTTTTTAGGCTGAAGACAGTCTGTTACTGGTCTTGCCCTCTAGATGGCAGTATTCTCATGTGGAAAAAATCTAGCAGGACAGAAAGTTCATATGGACATCACACACAACTGATTCGAAGAACTTGCCCTTTTAAAGGTTCAGTGGACCCAGACTGCAACCTGACACTGTAATGTAGTCGGCACAGATCGTTGCTGTGGGCAGTGAGGAGTTTTACTGCTGTGTCATCTGCTAGTAAAAGAAAGTGTGAAAGAAATTGCCTTTTCAGGTCAACTAACCCTATTGCAACACAGTTGCTTATTTGTTCTTTGTGCTCTCTTGTTGAGTTACCATCATTGTTGTCCCTGCTAGTAATCCTAAAACATTTAGTCCTCTCTCACCTAAGCTTGAAATCTCTCCTCGGCATGGTAGGTAAATTCAAACAATAGATCTCTGTATGGCAACATCAACATCATGTAACACTTCTTAATTCAGTCTGTGAACCAAATTTAACATATAAATCCAAAAAAAACAAAAGGTTCTCAAATACAAATACATGTTTTAAACATAGCAGGCCTTAACCTTCTGGATGTTTTCATCAAACTGACACATAAACAAATTCTCCATGAATTGCCAAAATATTGAGAAACTGAGTCTGCTGATTTATGATGTTCATTTTGGAAACCACCTGCACACATTGAGTTGATTTCAGACATGATAAATGGCTGTGTGGTTTTTGCAAAATGAGTCTAATTTGGTAATAAAATGAGTCTCTCACTGACTCTAAGATACGCTCTTGAATGTACTGCACACCATCATCACTTGGTGGCAGCATTTTACTTTTTATAAGAAAGGGGAGTTACCCAGTTAATTCTGTGACCAAAGTTACTTGAATCTCTATGTCTAAACTGTATTTATGTTTTATTTATTTTGATTTAAATGTATTCACTTGTGTATTTCACTTGTTGCTGAGCTATTAGTTATAAAGTTCTACATACAGAACATCAGGTTTATTATTAGTACAGCTTGTTTTTTCTGGCTGGTGCGATAAATGCACTTTTGTTGAAGTTTATTGTGAGCCTTTAGAGCACATTCACACAAACTTACAGAATTTGGAAAATCCGAGTCATACTATGTGTTTATAGTCAGTAGCAGTTTTGTAGGGAAAATTTGCCTCACTCTGCTTCTGGGCGTTTTTGATCAGTAGTTCTTTCACTGGGTAGTTACTCACTGAGTTTTGTAACAAGGATTTCAACCGAATGCATTTCTTTAAACACATACTATATCTAGGTTTAGGTGTCTCCGCCATGTGCATGCTGGGATATGGCCCAGTAGACATTCACCCACCCCATGGGAAGCTTTAATAGTGAATGTGGTTTGGATCAAAACCTTTGTATTAGCTCACTCTTTCATGATAACCTGCATTGTATGTAGAATTCTACTAAGCTACTGTAAGCATTGTATGCCCTGCCCAAGTAGTGTAGGTCCAATACATCCTCAATATTGTATGTAGGGTGTGGTTCCTAAAACCAGCCCTACCTGTCAAACGTCTACCTTTCAGTCATCACTACCACTGCCAGAGCCACGTGCTTTCATATTAAAACAAGAGGCAATACTCAGTGCCAGTGAGTATTTTAATGGTGGGAAGTGTCTGACAGTGGCTGTTCTTACTTGCACAGGAGGAACGAACCAACATCTATCTCATGCTTGGCAGTGCCTGAGAGCCCCTGAAGTGTATTTGGTCCTGTTCCACACTCTACCTCTCAACTGTTCCTACGCCTCACTGCTGCTCCAGCACAGTTTGAAAAACTTTCACAGTAAGGTCTGATGCCATACAGCATCTGAGACCTTTAGCAAAGAGGTTAGGCATTCCTCTCAGCTTGTGTGTCAAACCTAACACTGCTCCAGAATAGAGTCCGCCAGTCGAGTGAAGAATGTTCCTTCTCTCTGCAGCCCCTTAATGGACTTTTTGACCCAGAGACATCAACAGAGCTGCTGATACGCACGTCAGCCTCCGGTTTAACTGTTGCAGACATGACTAATACTTAACTAAACATTTCACTGATATGAAAGCTTGATATAAATCCACACTGAAATAGAGCAGGCCCACATTCAAGTGGATTTTTCTGATTAGACCTTTTATGTTTTTTACTTCAATCAGTACTTTAAGTTGGGTTAATGCTGTAAAGAAATATTTCAACATTTTTGGATATGACTCACTTTCTTGCAGAGAGATGAGAAGATTGAAGATTGCTAGATTAGATTTCTAATTCTTCCGTTATCGCCAGCAGCTGCAGTTAGAATAGCGTAGTTTAGCAACTGGACACAGAGGTAAACTGTTTGGCACTGTCCAGAGGTAACAAAATCCACCTGTCAGCACTACCTCACAAGTTCACTATGTTATATCTCCTTTTTTTATTCTTATATATTATTAATGTATTGTATTATATAATTATATTATGTGTAATTCTGAAACTTAATGCACTAGGTAAGTTGTCAACATACTATGATTTAAGGCTTAGTCTGCAGACTAGGGATTTACAAGTTCACTACGTTATATCTCCTTTTTTATCTATCTATCTATTTAAAAACTGAAATGTAAAAACAACCCTTGCTCCTGTTTTCAGTCTTATGCTAAGCTAAGCTAAAACCATTGACAGAATATATAGGCTAAAACCAGCTGCTGGTGGCTTCATATTTAACATACAGACATGAAAGTGGTATTAATGTCCTCAAGAATAAAATGAAGAGTATTTCCCAAAATGTCAAACTATTATATTATTATATAATTATATTATGTGTAATTCTGGAACTTACTGCACTAAGTAAGTTGTCAACATACTATGATTTAAGGCTTAGTCTGCAGACTAGGGATTTAGTTGCAGGACCTGGGACCTGGGAAAGTCCCTGTCCACTTCCACAGTTTCTAGAAAGAAAGAATCCAAAGTATCTAAAAGTCGGTCCATGTTCTCACCATGATCTCTCTATATGTCAAGACATCAACATTACATGAGTAATATCTTCTTTTCCTCTATGATCTCACTCTCTGCTAGCCTCGGGCTAGCCGCAGATGGCAGACAGCCATGACGTTGAAAATACCGAAATGATTGTTGGTAACTTGGCACCGCTTCCTATCCTATTGCTTTGTGCAACCACATGCAGACAGTCTGCCTGTTCGTGCTGCAGTAATAACTACTAATGTCGGCTTTCAGGTTTTCATGTTGTCTCTCTCCCTTTCCCTTATCTAATAAATCCATCATTAACCAACATTTCCACACATTTTCTTATGATGACTGCTGATTATTATGTCAAGAGGTTCTGCAACAAATTGAAGCAAATCCTCCAACCGCTCCCACTTCCAGTTATGTGTGCAGGGTGGTGGTTTAGCATTAAACTGACAGTAAATTTGACCACCACCATCATGTCATTCCCACAAAAGAAAATAGGCAGTCTTGGTGTTTCTGAATTACACCACTAGCTCCTGCTGCGTCACTCAACATAATTGGCTTTGAGGCAAATAGACTGAGACAGTTAAAAGCTAATAACTCCTCCATTGTAGCTCAGATCATTGTCTTCAGAGTATTATGCACTGGATTTTCATTTTTTAATCGATCTGCTCCAAACTTGATGAGTTATGGCCCATCTTAAGTGTCACTAATAGTTTGGCCAGTAATTATAAAAGGCATATTTTCAGACATTTTGGTAAAATATGTAAGTCACCCGTGATGTTTAGAGGTACTGGTAGGTACCTATGGACAGATTCCTAACATGTTATATTTTAGTTTCCTTATGCTAAGCTTCATATTTAACACACATGAGTGTGCAACAGAAACAGAGTGACTTACATATTTTGCCAAAATAAGAGTTAGTAACTCAATTACTTTTTGGGAGAAGTCATTTG
>NW_023339729.1:7889507-7894991 GCF_004916995.1 Morone saxatilis
GTAATTTGTAACTATAACTAATTACTTTTTTAAAGTAAGATGCCCTGTTCAGCGCACATCTTACTGCAGTGGTGGACTCTGGGCTGTTTGAGGAGCAGTTGTGATGCAGAAGAGAAATTACCCTACTTCTTACGTTTATTTATTTATTGATTCATTCATTTATTAGCTCTGTAAATAATTTCCTAATGGGTTTATGGTCTCAATTGCAAGTTTCCAGTCTCCTTCCAAACAGCATGATGTTCATTTAATAAATTATGGTCCCATTTACAGTAAAATAGATAATAAAGCAGTGTATGCTTTAGGGTGTGGCTACCTTATGACTGACAAGTCATTCTCAGTGAGTCTGCCCAGAGCAATGCATGATAATATACAAATACATCTAAAATGTCAGTAAGTGACACCATTGAGGAACTCATAAAGTTTGTCATTAGTTTGCTCGTGATCTGTTCAGTTACTTACTGCACAGTTTTCTCTCAATAAATAGGGCTACTGGTTTAAATGCTAATGTGAGGAAAATGGTCTGATGTTGGTTCACCATCTTTTTATGACCTCTGCTTTGCATTTTCATGTCAAATTACAAGCTCAACTGGAAGGGCTTTGTCATCAACTATCATTATAACAATGTGGGGGAGATGCTGATGTGCAGCAAAAAGGGTCCAAATATGGGTGGGTGAAGCTCCTCAGAGGGGGTTGGATTCTGCTATTTGATCCTCTCCCTAATCTCTCTCCTCTCCAAAACTAACATTACACCATCATTTGAGAATTATGAACTTTTCACAGGATTCCACTGTGATTTCAGAGGCTTTACCACTGACCTTTACAGAGTGCAAAGGCTCAAATGCCACTTTCTCTCCCTCTCTGCCTCACTCCCTCTCTCTGCAACACACAACTTAACAATTTGCTGCCTATCTTTCACACAGAACAAACATTGAGTCACCAGCATCTCAGGAACCTCACCCTTGATGAAACAGCTCATTGCTCATTTGCTATCAATCGGAGTTCATATAACAGGCCAAAGTGCAGTACAGATAGCACCTGTTTCTACAATGACTCTCTGTTCACTTAGTCAGTGTTTGCGTTCCCACTCAGTATTTCTGTCCTGAGCAGTGTGTGTTCTTGTTACTAGGTGACAAGAGTTAGACAGACTTCATGGTACACTGTGATGAAAGCCTCCAGGGCAAAGATTAGTCAACCATTTGGGTGTGTCTTGTTTAAAAAGCCTCTTCAGGCAAACCCTAGGGTCACATAACTTGCACTTTTTCTTGCTTTGTTTAAGTTCTGGGCGTTCAGCACAACTTTCTGAGTGGTCTTTTCTCTAAATCCTAATGCTTTCCACACTGGAGCTGTTAACCATTGTTCACCCTTTCCTGACAACAGCCCTGTTACATAACACAGATTTCCGCCACTCCACATCCCACCTCCCAGAATGTAATGCTGTTGCCATGACAACTGCATAAACAGAGCGATGTTATTGAGAGAGATGTAGGCCTTGAAAGACCAGTAAAGTCACAAAACAACACATCTTGTATTGACCAGCAGTTTTATTTTTCAGACAGGTCACACACACAAACACACACAATAATTCCGGCTTTTTTTCTTAAGTGTTGTTTCATACCTAAACTTTAACACGGGCTTCACTTTCAACAGTCTCAGTTTTCTCATTCTCTGGGGTTTTTTTCAGTACAGTTCACTCATCTCGTGTAACAGCTTTCATTAGTGGGATTTTGTGTGTGTGTGTATGTGTGTGTCTGAGAACAGCTTGTCCTGCCAGTTGGACCTCCTAGCTGGAGGTACGCACAGTGGTGGTTGTGACTGTGGTCTTTGAGCCCCCTGTTAAAAAGAAGGAAAAAATCATGATGTCAGTGCTTCAAGCTTTTATTACACTGACTACACTGTTGTTATGTAATGTCTTATTAAAACAGACGTCACTTACCTGTGCTAATGGGTCTGAAATGAGGCAGAGGAAAGAAAAAAAGTTGAGAAAAGAATGAGTGAAGTCAGCATTTGCATTATTTTCAAAATAAATGAATGCACTTTGGTGTAAACGGTCTCATAAGTCTTTATAATTGTGCCTACCTGGACTCCTCTGTTTCCAGCAGGCTCCTGTAGGTTGCGATCTCCTGCTCCAGCCTGGTCTTGATGTCCAGCAGCATCCTGTAGTCCTGGCCCTGCTGCTCGATGCTGCTGCGTACGTTGGAGAGTTCTGTTTCAAGCATGTTGATTGTGTTCTGGTAACCGGCGAGCATGGCGCTGTAACGACCCTCTGTCTCTGCCACCGTGTTCTCCAGAGCCCCTTTCTGTTGGTGGGGGAGGAAAAGGGAGCTGAATTCATGCACATGGATTGCGACACAGTTTTATTGTTCATACTTGCAAACCAGTTTACGGTTGTACATCTTTTTGCTATCGTTCTGACAATTTAAAGCTATAGTCTGTAACCACCAACCACACCCTGGATTATGTCAGACAGACACAAAAGCATGTCTGTGTTTGTATAGCATTCTCCCTTCATTTATTAAGGAATAATTAACTGTGGATGTATAAGGTTTTGAATGCATGTGTCTTGAAGCTGCTCCACTGTTTTACAGGAGCACAGTGCTGTTCTGGCAGGGAGTGTTGAATGATTTACTCCAGCTGGGCACAGATAATTCATGGGAGTCTGACTTTTAGGTCATCCAGCCCAGCATTCCTTCAGCTTTCTTCAAGCTCTTTTATGTCTTCCAGAATTTGAGCAGATGTCTGTGAAATGTTTTCGTCAGCAGAAGCCCTTCCCTCCCTTCTCCACAGCTCCAATCACTCTTATCTTTCTCTCCCTCCCTTCATTCTTTCAACAAAGCCTTCTTCTTACCCTCCCTTTTGCATGCTCTTTCGCCCTCTATCTGTCTGTTTCTCCATTTCCCCTGACAAGACAGCAATCTGGGAATTTTGCTCATATAAGGCAAGATCAGTGAGATGTGAACAGATGGTTTGGGTTCAGGGTTGTTGTTTTCTTTCTCACCATGCTGAGCTGAGACTGCAGCTCAATCTCCAGGCCCTGCAGAGTGCGCCGCAGGTCATTGATTTCTGTCTTGGACGTCTGGATGGTCTCTGTGCTGCTGGCCACCTCCTTGGTCAAAACTGCCGACTAGAGCATGAAACAAAGACACAGTTGTGAAGAAGAAGTCTTGGTGATTACTCATCTTAGTTTGACAGTAGATTATGTTTAATGACATGTTAGACTCTTGGGGGAGTAAACCCAGTCATTTGCAACGTGTGGGATATGGTGCCTTTGTTTATGGGAAAATCTTTTCACCTTCTCATTAAACCAGGACTCCTGGTCGCGACGATGTTTGTCAGTGATGGTTTCGTACTGGGCGCGGATCTCCTCCAGGACTTTGTTGAGGTCTTGCTGGGGTGCGGCGTCCACCTCCACGTTGATTGTGCCAGTAAGCTGAGAGCGCAAGGCTTCCAGCTCCTAAACAAGTAAGGGACAAAATAAGTGAGCATTAAGATCTATTTGCTGAGTTTCAAACAGTTCTACAGGTGTGATGAAGTAAGCTCCTGTTGTCATAGCGAGCAGGAGTCCCTATAGCTAGAGGATGTGCTTCAGTCACCTCTGCGTGATTCTTCTTGAGGTAGGCCAGCTCATCTTGCAGACCCTCGATCTGCATCTCCAGGTCAGCCTTGGTCAGGGTGGTCTGGTCCAGCAGGCGGCGGAGGTTGGCAATGTCAGCCTCAACTGACTGGCGCATCATGAGTTCATGCTCGAATCTAATTAGTTTGGAGAGTAGAGAACACTGATATGAGACAACTACAATACTTGAGCCTATTTGTTTGACATTACCAAGATGAAGATCCACAGAAGTATCAAGATTTGTGTTTACTTGGTTTTGAAGTCATCAGCAGCCAGTTTGGAGTTGTCAATCTGGAGGAGGATGTTGGCATTGCCGATGGTAGCGGCAGCGATCTTTAGAGAAGAACAATGGGAGTTGTTTAGGCAACAGTCTCAATTAAATAGTTAATAGTGCAGTTACACAGTATGATACACTGGTTTTAGATTTTGATCTGTCGCTAGAGTGGCACACTAATGTATCAGTTAACTTCCCATTCAAAGCTTCTGTTGCATCAGAAGCATCACCCTTTGAAGTCACGTTACAATGCACAGTAGTGTCACACTATTTCCATACAACATTTTCTTGCTTATTTTGAGCATTAATTGTCCATCAATACCCCACAGATTTAGGAGCCCAAGGGATCATGCATGACTCCAGTTATGTCTCTACCCTTTTAAAACCCTCCCTTGGTAATCATTAACAGCACAGCAAACATTTGACTTGTCTGGTATTAAAGCTGTCGAGGCCAGCACACACTATACCTTGTCCTTCAAGTCATTGATAATGGCCCAGTAGTTGCTGTAGTCTCTCTCTGCTGCAGGGCCCTTCTTCTCGTAGTACTCTCTGATCTGGATCTCCAGCTTAGAGTTGGCCGCCTCCAGAGAGCGGACCTTTTCAAGGTAGGAGGCCAGACGGTCGTTCAGGTTCTGGTTCTGCATGGTGGCCTTCTCGTTCAGCTGCACATTGCTATGGTCCAGGGCGTTAGACAGGTCGAACCCACCGCTGCCGTATCCCATGCCACCTCCATATCCAGAGGAGACAGTGCGCACACTGGTAGCAGCGATGCGGGGGGCTCTGAAGCTGAGCCCTGACACGCTGTGAGCCTTGGGAGCAGCACTTGATGTGTAGCTGCGGCTCTGTCTGGTAATCATGGTGGGACCACCGCTGAGGCTTTGGTTGTAATACATGATGGATGAGTATCTGCTGATCAAGAAAGAACACGAGGAGAGAGGACTGTTATACAGCTGTAGACTGTAGCAGGACTGCAGAGTTTGATAGAGGGAGGCAGGCTCCTGATATAGTGCTGGACCAATGCTAGGCGGGCCAGGCTGGGAGGAGGTGGAGAGGGAGGGAGGGAGTTTTCCTTCACAGTTCAGCCACAGGCTTGGCAGAACCTCCATTTGTTTTCCTTTAAGGACCAGGGTTCGGTTTCTTTCCACTCTTGTGAGGAAACTGTTATGGAATGTGTGTGTGTGTGTGTGTGTGTTGTTGTGTGGTGTGTGTTGGGTTGTTTTCTGTTTCAGGGTTTGTGTGTGAGGTTTCTGTTGGTCCATGGGGATCGTTCTGTGTGTGTGTGTCCATGTCTGTGTGTATCCATGTATGTTTGTGTATCCAACTACATGTATGTAGACTACCATTAGTCAACGTACACATTAAGCACTCTGCAAATATACTTGTTTGTTTGAAATCACCCATGATGATAAGATCACATTACAGTCGAGTTAATTCAAACATTAGTTTCACAGTCACTGTGTATTTTAACCAATATATACTGCCAAACAGGTTTCACAAATCACTTGTTTGTGAAATAATTATCTATAGCATCATTCATTTGTTGCAATATGCTGTTACTGTGTGAGCACTTTAGAGTCAGTGATAGAAGACAATTTAAATG
>NW_023339729.1:7895002-7896829 GCF_004916995.1 Morone saxatilis
CAATGTATTACAGGTATTTAATTAAATTCTAATTTTATCTGAATGGCAATGTGGTCAACCAGATAAAATTATCCTGTAATTAATAAAGTTGTTACTGACTGACTGACAGCTGCATGAAGACTTTGTAGCCTTGAACCACAAACCAGCATTGTAATGTGGAGGGATTTCGTCAGACCCCATTGTTCACCATATCACACACAACATCCCCCTCAGTCCTGTATCCTGTGTGTGTGCGCGCACACGTGCACAGCTCATTTTGTTGGTTTTGGCCAGTGAGGGATGAGACAGAGTGCCTCAAGGGATTCTATGTTCGTGTATGTGGGAAAATGTGTGTGTGTGGTTGGGTATGAATGTGTGTGTGTGTGTGCACCAATGGTGTATACACAAGTCTGTGTTTCTGTGTGTGTACTCCTTATCTCAGTACTAGGCTCTGCCCAACTTCTGTGCTCTTAAAGCGAACCATCTGGCAGCTGGGGGGAGGTGAGGGAGGCACATGGGGGTCACCCCTCAGTTGGAGGGAACGAAGTGAATCATGCTGAACTGTGGGTATACTTATCTGCATTACATAATCTACCTAAACAAATTGGGGATTTTGATCACAGATACTTGTTGGAGAAATTAGAGATTTATTTCTGGAATAAGGTATAAAGTTTAAAGAAAAGGGTCATCTTTAAACGTTTGTATGCCAACCAGAAACACATTCTCTCAACCTTCAGTTTAATCTCTGTATTATTCTAGACTCCTTTAGGCTTCTGATATAATATTAGATGGGTCGCAGACCAAAATGTTCTATATGTGGTTCCCAAGTTGTTCTTGATTGGAGTTAAAAACAAGTCAAGTTTATTTGTGTAGCCCATAATTGCAGTTATGTAAAGTCTCAGTGGGTCTGTCAGAATCCACATAATGAAAACAGTGACTGAAAAATGACTTGCCCAAACTAAGACCCTCGCTGAGAACAAGGAAAAGAAACTCCCACAAGAGCTCAGAGGGCAAAAATACGCAAAACCCTATGAGGTGCTGCTATGTGTCTCATGGGACTCTGGAGAGTTATGCAATGTGTGTTGACAACCAGGTGAGTTTACTGTGTCTTTGTCCACAACAGAAGATGTACTCTGATCTCGGATCAACAACATGTCATGTAAATGAATTCATCACAGTTCTAAAGAACCTTTTTATGTTGAGACTTCCTTGTATTGCAGCTGAATTAGTGCCAAGCACAGGCCGGGGCAGATCGAGAGCAATGTGGCATTAGATATCAAAAACGTGTTTTGATTTCAAATCTTCACACATTTTTTCTAATACATGTCTGTTTTCACTGGACTTCAACCTATCACTTAGTCTAAAATATATATGGCCATAACAGATCATCAAATTATATGTGTGTTATTTTTATAAGCACCTAAGCATGCTAAAAAAGGGCCAAATACCTTGCTGTTTGAGCTGTCTTCTGAAACAGCGTTATGTAAAGTAGGACGAAGACAAAGTGTTAGCAATGTTAGCAATGTGTCAGAGCAAAGTGGATGAGTTCATGTCTACATGGGCTGAAGACCATAGATGGGTGTTTTCACTAAAACCGACCTTATGACTCATGCGCACAGTTGACTGAAATCCCCTCTACAATCTTACAGCAACTCTACCACTTTTTCTTTTTCATCTCTTTTATTTGTAGCATCAATGCAACCATTCTCAGTTATATTGTAACTATGGTGAATGAGTGAGACATGTAATGACTGTGTCTTCTCATGAGAGCTTCAAACTCAGATTAAGTTACTTTTTGGTATGTAGCTCAACAGGATTGAGCACAGTCAATGATACTGAATATTTATT
>NW_023339729.1:7896854-7900072 GCF_004916995.1 Morone saxatilis
GCTCCAGTCACTTTCTGTCGGTCTCAGCTCAGTTGGTAAAAACTACGACCCATGTACGATTGCTGTAATGGCGTCTGTTTGAAAATCACTTGTGTATACAGACTTAGGCCTATATATTGCCCCCCCCCCTCATTAAATCTACACCCTCTGGCAATCCCTTGTATTAAAGTGTAGTTCCGGCCACTGTTTTAAGGTTTATTAGACAAGTACATATACACCAACCCAAGACAGTGGCTTACAAGCATTTGTCACAATGAAAGTTTGTTTTCATTCATAGGCTTCATTGTCTTTCCATCAATACCTGGTGGGCCGGTCTCGGCTCAAAATGCCCAGGCCGATTTTGTCCCAGTCCAGCCCTGCTGACACTGATGTTGATATTTAATAGTTGCATAAGTTGGTAAGTGGATACTGTTGGGTTTCCGGTATCTATCTTATATTGTATATTTATTTTTTTTGTAGACCCCTTTTTTTAAAAGAGTTTACAACCAAAATATGTACTAGATGCAACGAACTGAGAGCCTAGAGCCATGCTGGAGCTTGGTTGACAGTAGCTTTTGGCCACATCAGTGCTTGGGGAGTTAAATGCTAAATCAGCGTGCTAAACATTGTTCACAATCACAATCTAAAATATGCCGATGGTTTTTACCATGCTCATTTGATCTTAGGTTTGCAGTTAGCATGCAAATGCCTGCATCAGTTTTTGAAAGTCACTTCAAACACCAGAGTCCATTCATTTTATAATGTGTAACATTTTAAAGCAAATTACGTTGAAGTTGTCTTAACCAATATTCTATCTTTAATAGCCCGATTGAGTAAAATGAAAGAGAACATTTTCTGCTTTAACATATGCACTTAGATTATCTTATTTGTATTCAAGGAGAAATTGAGGAGGCTAAAAGCTTTGTATGGAGATGTAATCACGTGGTCAAATGAACACAACAAAAAACGCTTTAAGCATATATGCATATTTAGAGGTCAAAGAGATACTCCCTGAAGATGAAAGAAAGCAGGTGAAGGCGACAGCGACACTAAGACCACTATGTAGGTGCAGTGAGCCCTATATCAGAATACTAATGTTCAACAGTGGTTCCGAATTCTAATTGCGTCCTGTTAATCAAACAAGAAAAACTGACAACAGGCCGGGCGAACGCTCTAGGAGGACTGGGAAGAAATCTATTAACATACAATATGTTGTTTTGCTTGTTAAAATAATGGAAAGCTTTGGTATGGTGTACTTGGTAGTGCATTGTTCTCCTTGTTGTCTTTCTTTTAGTAATTGCAAAATGACCTGAACCCTTAATTTAATACTCATCTGTGAATTGGAGTAGTAGTTCATGCTAGAAGGTTTACTTAGAGAGCTTGATGTATATCTTGAAACTGAGACGCATCTCAAATATCGATCAATGGATGTTACGTTCACTTTATTATGTGCTATTGATAGCATCCAATCGGATGGACGCCACAGTGCAAGCTCTTACGTTATGTGTATGACCTAGAATTATAATAATCTTAATATAATTATAAGAAATCAGTCCTAAGTGGTCGTCACTTGTCGAGAAGAGAATACATAGCAACTCTCAACTGAAACTTAAAAAAATACACACACATAATGTTAAGAGTTCTTAGTTGCTGATGTCTATTGCCACTTGTATATTTCGATAGGACAGACCGAAGAACGCTAGAGAACTGGACACTAAACGAGGGGTGCAGTGAGATGGACGCGTATATGAGGCTGGTGATAGACAGAGATAGCAAGCACATGCATAATAAGAGACGCAGCTCGATTACAACGCTCATGTGGCTGGCATGCTAGCAAGACTATCAGCCATCATGTACAGTCGCCATGCTGCCAGCTGTACCGACTGAGCTAACACACAACACACAGCACACATATTTAATCTCAGATTTAGACCATTAAATCCCATAAATCTGTCAAAGCTTTCCTTCTGACTTTATCTTAAGGTGTCTCCACTTATCCTTTGAAGAAGTTTATTATACATTATGAGTAATAAACTGTTTGACTATCTTAAAAAACATCACTTCACCCCCCCCCTCTTCAAATTCCATCTTGAAAAGACATGCAGTCAACTGAAGATAAGATCCCTCCATTAAACAACTTTCGGCCTCTTGCAAATTCTGATCAATTACTAATTCCCTGTATTTTTTCAATCATGGTGCAACTTGTTGATTCTTGTTTAATGGCGTTAATCCAGTGTTAATTACAATGCAATCTACTGTGATTAACAAGGTATGTGAACTTTTAAAGAGAAAGAAAGTTAATGTTTTTTAAAAATAACACTGACTAAATATATTAAGCTCATAATAAAACCAACAGTGATTAATGATGTATTCTTGGTAGCAGTGTGGCACTGTGAGTTAGACTCACTATGAACTGTAACTGAGAGATTACCTCCAGAAATCACAGTTAAATACTTCATCCAGGATGTTCTGTTCTGAGTAAAGAATAGAGTGATGGTTTCTATTCAATGCAAAAACAAAGAGAGAGACATGAAGGGAAGTGTATTGTTCTGTTTCTTCACTTAGGCATTGCACCTTAAAGTTACCATAGTCTCAAAACAGCATCAAAATAATCCACTATTTGTTTGCTGCCTAGCAACTGGCAGAGTAGGTGTCACTACTCATGCATGAATCTCGTCTATTGTCATGAGTTCTGGATGGTCTGGATTCTTGCACCTGAGCGTAGACGAATTCTGCGTACTTGCTATCAGTTTCAGTGTGCAGTGAGAATGAGAGTTAGCTGGCGTTCCCATGTGTCTCACAAATGTGGTCACTTCCCTTACGAAAAGTGTCATGTCAAGATAGCATCAGTGCACCTTTGTTCTTTGTTTTAGCACCTTGACATCTGTTCACAGCTGCTGGCACATGTGGAGTTCATACTCACCTAAAAGTAGTTTAATCTTTCCCTCGTGACAGAATCATCTTTATCAATATGAACAGAATATAACATGAGATATGACTATTACAACACAGTTTAGTTAACATTTGGGTAATTGTAATTTACAGCCAATGGACTGACAAATGCTGAAACATTTTGCTGTCCTCATCAAAGCACATGTACATGAAAGCAGTCAGTTATCTTTTTAGCTATACTAGCAACATGGTTTAAGGACAGCAATGTCAGTTCGTGCACTTCTTTGGTCTGGACTGAAACAGCTATTGGATGGATTGCGGTGAATAAATTGTAATAACTTTGGTGA
>NW_023339729.1:7900199-7904813 GCF_004916995.1 Morone saxatilis
ATTTAGCTCAAAGCACTGCTGTATGATAAAATTATAAGATACACATACAAAAGTAAGGAAATACAGATATTTTTTATTTCTCATAGAGAGTCATCTTTTTTCTTGACTCTGTTTCAGGAAAATCAAACAATACAGAAGTGTTGCACCATATTCTGGAAAAACTGGCACAGCAGTTAACCAGGACTGTGACCCTGTATATTTGTCTAGGGCTGCGTCAGTAATAGAGGGTTTGTCTATGTGAGTGTTTAATAGTGTTCTGTGAATCAGTTCCAAAGCTATACGACGTCTACAGTGAAAAGCAATATCCACCCTGTCTGCAAAGTTAATCAGTTCTTGCTTTCTTGCTCAATAACCAATTCTTCGACTAAGTTGTAAGAAATCATTTAAAACGTCCTGCAGACAGATGTGCAGAGTCAGTGTGAATCACAGCTGTGAGCCTGTATGGAGCAACATGGTCCTTTGAGCCTCCCCTCAATGTACCACACCCCTCCGCAGGCATTATCTCATCCTGCTCAACTGTTCAGCATGCAGTGTGTAATAACATCCAAGTATGCAATATTTCTGACAAAGGTCCTGGACTGAATCATTGACTAAACATCCACAGTAAGATGTGTTGAGAGGTGGGATTACTTATATGTATGTGTATGTGTATGTGTGTGTGTGTTTGTGTGTGTGTGTTTGTGAAAGAGAGAGAGAGAGAGCGAGAGAGAGAGAGAGAGAGAGAGAGAGAGAGAGCATATATATATATATATATAGAACCCGTCTCTGTAGACAAAGTTAAACATTCACCTGCACAATGTACATTGAATCATCAGCGGCGCACTCTTATTCATCCACGGTAGCTTGAGAACACAAAAGTCTCTTGTGTCAATAGACCAACCATTGCTTATTCCAATAGTACAATTAATAAAGATGTATTAGAAGAAATCCTGTTCTGTCTACCTAATCTGCAAACTTTTGCCTTTGCTGGAAAGTGAAAAGATAAATCAAGTAAACATAATAAAAAAACACGGTGTGTGTGTGCTAATAGTCTGGTGACACATTTATGGGATTTCACAAAAGGCAAATATTTGTAAAAGTAAATGCTCTCTGTATGTAACTTGAGCTGTTCTGCAATTATTCCAGTTTATCTGAACATTAAACATAGAAACTAGCTAAATAATTACTTAAGAATAAAAAAAAATGCTGACTTTTAAAAGGCATCAGCAAACATGCTGGTCCTAATCTGACCTATGATACAAACAAATGCTTATTAAATACAGAAAGAAACTGCTAGAAATGATGTAGCAAACAAACACAAAGTTCATGAATCAGACTAGAGAAAAAAGACAGTGTATTAAAGTCTTTAGGAGTTGATACATCTTGACTTGATAAATGTAACAGATTATCACACAGCCACACCCTTCCTGCGCAACAGATTTCTGAGCTTCGGAGGTGAGATTCGCAGCCAAAGTGCACCATCTAGTGATAGCCACTGCAAAGACGCTTGGAGATCAAGCATGTATTCTGTGCTGGAGTCACCAGTGAATCACCGTGCCACGCCCAAAGGAGTTGGGAAGGTTGTAAAAAGTGAGAAGCGAGAGCTGCCAGTGTACCTAACTTTCTTTCACTAAAAGAGAATTTGATGCCATCAGATCCTCACAGTGTAGACAAATGGAAGCAGCGAGAAACAGGAGATTCAAACCATTACACTATTTGTCTAATAAGAAAAAGAGAAGAATGTGTTCAATTGTGAGTGGTGGTGGAATGTAACTAAATGCATTTACTTAAGTCCAATCCAATCCAATCCAACTGTATTTGTTAAGCACTTTAAAACAACCAAAGGTTGACCAAACGGCTGTACAGAAGATAATAATCCATCAAAAAAAACATGAACAGCTCAACATTAAAAAAAATTAAACAACATAAACATGAGTAAAGAGTAATACCACGCAAAGAAAAAAAGAAATTAAATCAAGTAAATAAAGTCGACATCTTACTAGGTGTCAAAGGCCACGGAGAAGAGATGGGTTTTAAGACGGGATTTAAAAACAGACAGACTTGTATGTATTTTGTATATAACTTGAGTAGTTCGATCTTATGCAATTTATTCTTCTACTCTGAGGGAAATATTTGTACCACTACTTTGTTTGACAGCTTTCTGTATCTCCACATGAGGTGATTTAGTGAATTTAAGTATTTCTGATAAACTGAAGAAGTAGTGCTACTTTACTGGTTGAAAAAATTCTCCTACTTCTTCAGCTAAATAAAATATAAAACACCCTGCCACAAAGCTGAAAACAGTTTGTTTTTTTCAGCTCATGAATGATGACTTTTTAGAGATACATGGTTCTCTCAGGACAGTGACATATATAAGTTTAGCTCAACCTTAAGTAAAAGTACAAAAGTATTGTCAGTATAAAACAGTTTTAAGTATGAAAAGTGCTCATTATGCAGTAAAATGGTGCCAGTCAGTGTTTTACTATCATATATGATGTTTTTGTATTAATATTACTGCTGCATTAATGTGTATGTGGCATTTTACTGCTGTTGATCTATTTACTTGTAGAGTTTTAACAGTGTGGTATTTAGGATCTGAATACTTCTTCCACCACTGACACACACATGTTCTCTCTCTGCCTCTCGCTGTGTTACACACAGAATGACACAAAGTATGAGGTTGTTCAATACCCAATTGCACATATGCGCACACATGAAAGCAAACAACTACAGAATGTGTCTGTGTGAATGAATGAAGGGACCTGGACCAATGGAGTGAGGCGAAAACGATAGAGACACAATCCAGTTGTTCTTGTTCTTCGAGCAGATAATGTTGTGTGTGTCCACATCTCTCTGCCAACTGTTCCATTTTGAATGTGAAAGAAAGTGGGCGTGGAGAGTTGACGGGAGGTGGTGAGCTTATGCTTCGTCCCGATTGGTCCGAGAGTTGTAACTTTTTTTGGATTATATGTCTTGAGGAATTTTTCCTTTAGTTCACATAAATCTGTAAACCTTGGAGAGTGCTCATTTAAACCACTGAAGGATACATTAAACACAATTTGTGAGATAAATATGCCAGTGACTTATGACCACTTACTGACAACATAACCTGCACTGTTTTCAGACATTAAACTATCTTTAAAAACTCCTAATTGTATCCACTATTGTTCACTATTTCATGAGTTGGCACATAATAACTTGCATTGTTTGCACAAGCAGAGTATGTAAAGTGTTACTACACCTGGAATTCCTCTTACCAATGCAAACACACGATCAACTTCAGTTATCCTAAAGAAAGAAGTTTTAGTATCACTAAAGGGTGTGGCACAGGGAAGGCAGGCAGAGCAACATTTTTGTTCTGAATGTTTGAGATAACAAAAGACCCTTTCTACAATGTTTAATTGGGGATATGGTTTAAGTTGTTTTACAAGTCAATCATGCCTATCAGTTTACTGCAGTACTGGATGGCTGTGAGGCCTGCAAGACTTTGGGGAAAGAATGTGGAAGTTGTAAAACTTATTATACAGTAAGTCAAAAGAATAAGAATAATGAAATGTCCTATGGTAAGAACGCATTGCTTAGATGAGATACAGTATAAAAAAAGAGTGAGTGATTAGATTGGGTAATCTGAATCTTTCACCACATGTAAAATAACTTGTGTTGACACAAGCCTTAGTGAACAGTGATACAAGATAATTGTGATTGATCTTTTTTTATTGTGACAAGTCATAGCAGGAAAGCCACAAGTGTAACTAATAACATCAATCATTGGTATTATGCATGCTGTCTTTCTGGGACAATTAAATGGAACAAAGTCACCGTTAATTTGTCAAAATATCTCCTGCGGGTTTGTTTAACAGGTCTGCCACTTTCTGCTGTGTCTGTTTACAACTGTTAAGTGCATCTGATTATCAAATTTGATTAAAATGTTTTGTCTTTGCTATCTGGTTTGCCTTTTTGTGATCACAACTCAGTATTTTAATCTTTAGTTAAAGCTAAAATCAATTCAAGGGCTACAAACCGGCACCATAAATAGTTTCATGTCATGTGCCTCTAATATATTTCCACATTGTACTGCTGTATGTTTAAGCAGTAGTACAACTGAGTGACACTCTGCAGATGTGATAAAACCATCAGTCATTCCTTTTTCAGGCTTATCAGTGTGACTGCTGACTGAAGAAGTTGTGAAATAAGGGCAAAGGAAGGCAGTTAGACAGCCCTGCTATGTTGTTCAAAGAGATAAAAGGAAAAAACAACAACAAGGTGATCATTCTTTACTGGCATAGGGATGTGCTTGTGCTTCTGTTTTGAAGGAGTAGGCTACAATGATAACTATAAAGCAGCACCAGCTGGTACATTTTAAATAAATTAACCCTAACCCCTGACTTTTAGAAGTTAGTACTGATTATTAAGTTGTATCCAATACAGTAGGTGAAAACATACAGACAGTGGAGAGTGCCGTTTCACCTGTGAAACAAGTTTAGTTTATCAGTAACTTGTCAGGCTTATCTTGAGACAAAGGGAACAAAACATAACAAAACACTAACAAACCAAAGTATAACGCTAATTCATCCTGATTTACCGGTAACATGGTAAACAAGCGAGGAGGCAAAAAAACCTCTGAAGTGATCATAA
>NW_023339729.1:7904846-7944046 GCF_004916995.1 Morone saxatilis
AAATCTCAAGAGAAGCAGCAGTTAAGAGTTTAGTTTAGTTTTGTGCTAAAGGAATTAAACTTTGATAAATTAAGAATTAACTTGTTACTCAATGCCCACATACAAATCATTGTGATTCCCTATCCCAAGCAAAAGACAATTCCCCAGTTGATACTGCTGGTAAATATAATGTGTTGTATTATCTGCATACAAAACTGTATGAACAGAACTGCTCAATTTAGATCAGCTGGCCACCAATTTCAATCTAGTTTCCATCTAAATTATCCATCCCAATCAGGTCAAATTTCAAAGAGGAATTCTCTTTAATGCAATGTTTAATTCTGCTCTACTCGTGTGATGGTAGAAGTTGTTTCCTGTCTCAATTTGTCAATTTTGTTGATTAAAACACATTAAAATATTTTGCTATTTTTCATGTGATATACAGTAAATTAATTCCTTTATTGTATCAATAAAAGCTGGGGTTTAGCTAGATTTTCTTCCTATCATCATCATTCTTCAGCCCATTCATTTAGGGTACCCCAGAGTTTCTCCTATCATATCGGTAGACTCATTTATCTTTAGTTTGAAAAACATCTTTATCCTGTTGATATTAGTAACTTGGTCTTTTATTTTGCAGTAGATTTCCCTGTCATTTTTACTACTCATCCTTTTTGCAATACTCTTTGCCATGTGAAGTTAGACAAAAGCATGACATGATGGAATGGCTTAGTGAACATGCCTGCCAATAGACTTACTAAACAAATCTGTTACCATGATTGTAATAACTGTCAATGAGAATGGGCACTTGTAGAAATGTTCTCAGATTGTTTGTTTTAACAAAATGAGGGCCTATATGGAAATAAGTGGCCTTGTAGTGTTTGTAATTATAAGGCTCTGTTTTAAACAGAAATATTAAGTAAACCAAAATGCTCACATTTACTTCAGTCAGCAGTCACATAGGGCATTATGTCAGCCTTAGTATGAGATGTGTGTGAGTCCCCGCTCCAGATGACAGAAACTGGTTATTCTAACATGGTTTTTGTGTTGAACTTATCCTGTTTGACATGCTAGACGAAGGAACATTACACAACACATTTACACACAATGTGTTAAGGCTTACTATTACAGCATGAAAGCACTGTATATGTATGTATATGTGTATGTTTATGGTTTATATCCGATATGTGTTGGGGCATATATAGATACAGTACAATGAAGAACAATTCTTTTTGTTTTCTCTTCCCTTTGAGGGGGATGTAAGTAGCTTCTTGTAAGTCTATGTAGAGTGTGCACCACTGAGTGTATAACTCTTAATTAACACAATCTTGAAAAACATGCCCAGAAGCTCATGTGACAAAAATAACCTTGGCTATCTTAGAAATGCTTTGCCCTCAACCTTTGGCCCCAAGTTTCACTGAGGTGAAATTGTCGATGGTATGTGCCATTTCTGTCACTGCTATGAGGGAATATTTTACAGGATAGCTACACATAGCACTTTCTTATACAGGAATGCTTTATTTTAAACTAAATGTGTTTGTGTTAAGGAAGGCTGTAATTACAAACATACTGAACTGAAAAATGAACTGAGGAGTATTTAAAGAATGTCCCTTTTAGGATAAAATGTGGAATCACAAGTTCGACCTGAAAAAAAGGCAATAAACCCCTACCACACCACCACACCCATGTTGATGGAGAGATTGGCGGGGGGTAGCTTGTCAGCTGCATTTTTCCCTTTCAATTGCCACTCCTAGCCCTTCCCACTTTTCTGCGTGAGGCAGCTATATAACCAAGGAGACCAAAGTGATGCTTTCAACTGCAGATCTACTCCAGTAATCCTACCTGTGTCAGATCCAGACCTCCCAGCATGTCTTTCAGCACTAGATCCTATGGCCAGAAGACCATGAGTGTCTATGGCGGAGCAGGTGGTCGTGGCACCCGGATCTCCCAGGCGGGCTATGCACCAACCTCTGGAAGCTTCAACCTGTCCGATGGCCTGGACCTCCATGTTGGGACCAACGAGAAGGCCACCATGCAGAACCTGAACGACCGTCTGTCCTCCTACCTGGGAAAGGTGCACACTCTGGAGAAGGAGAACGACCGCCTGGACAAGCAGATCAGAGATTGGTACCAGAGCAGAACTGTCATCTCCCACGACTACACCCACTACTTTGCCATCATTGAGGACCTGAAGGACAAGGTAAGATGAAGGAGACAGATATGAGTGTGTGGGGTGAGGTATCTGGTATCAGGTTTCTATTGGTATGTACTGTATGTGCGTTGACGTTTGAATAAGAGAACCAAGAAACCCATAATTGGCAGTCTAGAAGTCGGCCATCTTATCAGGAAGCACATACCACAAACAGCAGTGAGGAGATGATTGTCATGACTGTCATACCAGATTCATTCCAACTGTGCGTCACATCCTGAAAACATTGATGTTTACAAAAAGATGCAATGTGGGTTTACAATAGAGCCTGACTAAAGTTGATATTATGAGCCAATATTTTACTGTACATCAACAAGCACAGGCTTGTAATTAAAGCCTTAAAAACTATTTATCTGATTTTATTTATGTATATGTTTTGTGTACACTTCCAACCAAAATTAAAGGGGTCATTTCCAAAGAACTCTATAAATTGAATATCAACAATATATAAGTCAATATATCTGGTATTCTTTTAAAGTCTAAATCGGTGGATATGGGCATCCCATTATGTGATGCTCTGTACAGTAAAATGAAACTTGTATGAAACTTGAGCTCAGCTGTACTTTTTCTGACTTGTTTTCCTCCTCAGATTCGGATCGCCTCTAGGCTCAATGCCAAGACAGTACTGGACATTGACAACGCAAAACTGGCTGCTGATGATTTCAAAATGAAGTGAGTGCATTCTTATGCCCCTGCCCCTCTGCACTGCCAGTGAAACTTCACATGTGCATCAAAGCGTGAACTCATGTCTAACTGATAACTTCTCATGTTAACTCCTCCAAAACCTCTCTGAAATGACCTGATCTCTGTCCCTTCAGGTTTGAGAATGAGCTGGCCATGAGGATGGCTGTGGAGGCAGACATCGCTGGACTGAAGAGGGTGCTGGACGACATGAACCTGGCCAGAATGGACCTGGAGAGTCAGTATGAGGCCCTGAAGGACGAGCTCATCATGCTCAAGAGGAATCACGAAGAGGTGAGAGTGTACGGATAAAGCGAGAAGTGGGGCGCCCATTTGAAGCAATCCAATTTTTTGCTGATAGCGGTTTGATAAGCAGCAAAACTAATGAGTTCACATCTGTCAACAGCCCTGATACATTTCCACACACAGGCCAACACCCACTCTATGTATACACATAACCTGAAAGTCTGTTAATACACTGGGGACTGTTTAAACACTGCTCATCATTAATCTATTTCAATAGCAGGGAGGTTAACACAGCAGCTATTCACTGTAAGAAAAAGTTGTCACCATTCATCATAGCCATCTATTGTGGCTTAAACTGATCAGAATTTGCACACTGAGGGAAAGGCAGAGGTCATGTGTGCACTGAGGAATTTCCATATGAGGTCTGATGCCTCCCTTTTCCTTTTCTTCTCTCTGCACACTTCCTTGTATTCTTCTCTCCCTCCATTAGCTCATTGCTACTGTTTGTCTCACACTGAACCCCCCTCACTACCACCACCACCACCACCAGTAGCACACACACACCCACACACACACACACACACACACACTGTTAACACAGATCAAATAACCAAAATAATGCAGGCAATACAGTACAAAAATAATTCATTAATTATTTTAAGTTATTCCACTGGCTGACTGAGGTGTTGTCCTTTGACCCCTGCAGGAGATGGTTCTGCTGAGGAGTCAGATGGGTGGCCAGGTCAATGTGGCCGTGGATGCTTCTCCCTCTACAGATCTGAACCAGGTTATTTCAGAGATCAGGGGGCACTACGAGGGTGCAATCAGCAAGAACCGCAAGGAACTCGAGGCCTGGTATCAGAACAAGGTGAGAACTTACAAGTTCTGAGAATACAGCCACTTCAGCAACCTTTAAAGAGTTAAATTGATCATATATCAGTAATGTGATCGTTGGGTAACAAATTCCATTGTTTTTCTGATCGTCCAGATCACAGCTGTTGAGCAGGACGTGATCAAACATTCAGAGATTCTGGTGACGACCCGCACAGAGATTAAGGACCTGAAGAGCACCCTCCAGAGGCTTCAGATTGAACTGCAATCCCATTTGAGCATGGTATGTCAACATGATTGATTATCTAACAGATTGGATTTGACACTGTGATGCTTCTATGCATATTAACAACACAGTAGATGTTAAAAGATGTTACTTTTCTCTGAATTTTAATCACTGACTGCACAACAACAACACAACTTCTTTCTCTGACCACAACAGAAAGCGTCTTTGGAGGGCACCCTGGCAGAGACTCAGGCACGCTATGCTGCACAGCTAACAAGCCTTCAGAACATGGTCACAAGCCTGGAGACTCAGCTTTCTCAGCTCCATGCCAACATCGCCAGCAACAAGCAGGAGTATGACATGCTGCTGGACCTCAAGACCCGGCTAGAGCTGGAGATCGCAGAGTACAGAAGGTTGCTGGACGGGGAGGATGACAGGTGAGACCTGATGAAGAGAGAGAAACACTGACTGGACTCGGGGGGATTAGAGATTATACATAAAAACATTTAAATTAACATTTAATGACAATGTACGATGGACATGTTCTATACTAATGGTTTCTTCTTTATTTTTCATCTCTCCATTACCAGTTCAAAACAAGGTAAGCAATCACATGCCTTCAATTCTTATTTTATATTTAAACTGCCTAAATTTGCTGGATTTAAGAAATGTGATGTGATTTTCTCATGATGTTTGTTTCTTTTCCTCAGTGGTCACAAAGGTCATCACAGTGGTGGAGACAGTTGTGGATGGAAAGGTGGTCCAGAGCAGCAAGACTGTTGATGTGGACGTGGATGGGATTGAATAATAAACTGGAAGCATTAGCAAAAATCAATAAAGATCATGCAGTTGAATTAAACATTCTTGTGTGTTGTAATTTCATAATGAACAGAATATTCAACCTTTCTATTATGGTCCCTCATTGATGAATAATGAATGTTTCACACATCAGATATGGTGGCTTGAACTTGAAATGTATCCTTAAAGGTCCAGTGTGTAACATTTCAGAGGATCTATTGGCAGAAATGGAATATAATATTCATAAGTATTAATATTTTGAATATAAATATTTCATTAGTGTATAGTCACCTTAAAATAGAAGGACTGTTGTGTTTTTGTTAGTTTAGACTGAGCTGTTTTTATCTACAGAGGTAGCTGGTCCTCTTCTACAGAGGCTGCCTTGTTGAACTGTATGTTTCTTATAGCCCAGAACACTGGCTTCTTAGGATAGGTTACAGTCCAGTACGAGTACCAGTACCAAATGAGCTGTTTTAAGAACACATAAAGGCGACATTTCAGACCGTGGAAACATTATATGTAATATTTATTGGAAAGTGGGTTATATATGGTAGTGAAATGTAACATAAATTTGAATCTTGATGCCTATCTTAGGACCGAGAAAGTGACAGAAAGTGGACTTTTAGGGCGGCCATTTGTCTTAAACGACAACAACTCCCATCCAATGACACGCTACCGCAAGTCCGCTCCCCACTAACACTATCAAGGACTACAACAACGTGGAATTAACCATTATTTACAGAAAATATTATCAACAACAACAAAAATAAATATGTTAAAAATGACAGTTATAGTTCCTCCTGGAGCGTTCCTCAACGTCTTGGTGCCGCAGTACTGGCCATCTGGAGCTTGGATATTTCTGGGTCGATAGGCCTGCACCACCCAACAAGCGGGTAAAACGACACAATGGCCTCGACCCAATTCTCCGCTCCTCGTCCGCGACAGGGCAGGTTCCTCTGCCTTCAGCTGCAGAAGCCTCAAGCTGCTCTTCGCTATCATTGCGGCTCAACCAATAAGGTAGCACGAACATCTTGATTCGGACGTCACACTTTCAAAAGTTTCTTCCATATTAGATTGATACCACAAGTCGTACCGTCTGGATCGGACAGCACCTCCGCTTAGCCTCCAAACAACATGGCGGTTATATTTTTTAGTTTCTGCAAGTGAAGTCCCACCCATCTTGATCTGTGATAGGTCTGTTAGCCGTGAGTGAAAAAAAATTTGAGGAAGTAGTGTTTGTAGTCTCCACTCCATTCTACAGAGATATTGGAGAGTTCCTGCTTTCCAATGACGGCAAAATTGACGAATTTTTTACATTCATTGGGAAGGCAGGAAGTGCAACACTGAAATCCGTATTTTTCTCCCCTCTCCGGGGAAGTGAGGGGAAATGATGCACGACCATTCAAAAATATGACTTGGGGCTTCTTAATGATACAAAGCTTAATGCCAAAGGGCGAAGGTGTCCCTTTAAGAGAGCTTGATAAGGCGTGGCAAGTCAACCTTCCTACTAGTCTGTTCTAGTCAAACCCAGGACTATTACTGCGAGCCAAGGCTACATTGGTACATCATACAGTGGCACTCCTAAATATCTGTTTTCAAATAGGTTTGAATCTTTAATTAAAACCTGCTGAGCATAAATGCAGTTTGTGAACACATGCTCTGCCTCAAAACTGTACAACTGTAGCGCTGTATTGCTGAACACTGTAGCATTTGGAGCTTAACTGACTGGTGTCTCAAAAGGAAACTGTTGAAGAGAGGGGAGAGCATTTTTACTCTTTGCTCAAAGTTTCCCACCTATCCTTGGGATGCATACTAACAATTCTAAATTCACAGCTTCAATTTCTCTAACCTTTCACATCAAGTACATATGTGGTGGTCACTGCTACAGTCACAAGCTATTATGATTCTATTCTCAGCAGGTTTTACACACATACAATTATAAAATAATCAGATTTCAGACCTACCAAATACCTAAAGTAATGTGTAAATATGTAATTCCATAAGACCTTAGGTTCATGCCATAACATTATTTGAAGTAAAACACAAATAAATCAAATAGGACAAAATGATAGTTAGCAATGGGCTTTTTATTGCATTCACATGTGTATGTGAAGGAAGTCTTGGGTTCAGGCTTGTGGCCCTCAGGTGTTGCCCCTTCTGCTGCTTTTGTTGCATGACACAGATTATGAGGAGGAGGTGGAGGAGGACACAACCTTGCCGTCCTTTATTTCCTCTGTGCGCACTATCACCCTGGAAGAGGTGGATGTGGAACCGCCGGTACTGTGGAGGGGGAGAAGTACAGTGCTTGCATTAAAAATCTGAATAATGCTTAAATCTACAGAGCTAATTATTAGTTTATAATAAAACGACTGTTCTTTGAAGGCAAATTACCTGCCCTCTCCGTCCAGCAGCCTTCTGTATTCTGCAATCTCCATCTCCAAACGTGTCTTGATGTCGAGCAGCATGTTGTACTCTTGGCTCTGCTGTTCAATGTCAGAACGCAAACGCGTCAGCTGTTCCTCCAAGCCCGTTACCTGCATCTGAAGGCTTTGGAGTTGCATGGAATACCGTCCCTCTGTGTCAGCCAACGTGCCTTCCAGGGACGCTTTCTGGAGGAGGAAGAGAAAGACTTAATGAACTGAAAAAGGTCATCAAATTGTATTTCATTTAGGCTGGGCTAGGAAGAGCATGTAACGGTAGAGAAGAGTAAAAGTTTTCCCAAGATCATTTTCACTTACCATACTAAGTTGTGACTGTAGTTCGATCTCCAGGCCCTGCAGTGTGCGACGGATCTCGGTTATTTCTGACTTGGATGTTTGGAGATGTTCTGTGCTGACCGCCACCTCCTTGTTCAGCTCCTCTGACTGCAGTAAAAGTGGGAGAACATCAGTGTCATGTATAATACATTTGAACAACATTCTACGTAGAATGAGATATTACTTACGAGTCAATAAAGATTACCACCAGGGTTCTGGTCCAGACTTACCTTTGCTTGGAACCAGGCTTGAAGTTCTTTTGTGTTCTTGGCAGCTGAATTCTCATACTGTTCACGGATCTCAGCCATAATGGCGCTCAGGTCGTGCTGTGGTTTTGCGTCCACCTCCACGTTGATCTGCCCACTCATCTGGTTTCTCATGGCGGCCAGTTCCTGTTGAATAAGAGGAGTTTGGTAAGAGGTGGATGTTTTCTGAGTTGTTTGAGTACATCAGCAAATTAATTGTAATGTTAAGCATTTGCTACACACCTCCTCGTGGTTCTTTCTGAGGTAGATCAGCTCTTCCTTGAGGCCTTCTATCTGCATCTCCAGGTCTGATCTAGCCAGTGTCAGCTCATCCAGCATTCTCTTTAGACCGGCGATATCTGCCTCCACTGATTGACGCATGGCTAGCTCATTCTCATACCTGTGAGGCAACAAGAGATCAGACATTTACACATCAACATCAAAGTTTTTCCATTTCACTATTTAGACTCTGTCTCTCATCCTGATACTTACTTGGTTCTGAAGTCGTCTGCTGCCAGTTTTGCATTGTCAATGGACAGATAGATGCCTCCATTGACACGGGTGGCATCTTGGATCTGTATAATGAAGCAATGTTTCATTTTACATAATTAATATATTTTTTTTATCAATCTGTCTTCAACTGAAGTTAAACAGACTCTTTAAACATTAAGTATTCTGTCAACAGCGCTTCACAAAAGCATTGCATATAACACAAGGACAGGAATGGCATCTCTTGCAATCACCATGTACAAAATTATGTATATGTTATTGGGGTAAGTTAAAGTTCAAATGCATGATTTTAAACATATTCATCTGATAGTTGCATTGTATGATTAATTACAATTTGACATACTTTTATATATGTAACATACCTTTCCCTGGAGGTCAGCAATGGTAGCCTCATAAGCTGAGTAGTCACGGGCAGTGGGGGAGGTCTTACTCTCCAAGAACTGGCGGATCCTGAGCTCCAGCTCAGCATTGGCCTTCTCAAGGCTGCGCACCTTCTCCAGGTAGGAGGCCAGACGGTCGTTCAGGTTCTGCATGGTGGCCTTCTCATTGGCTCCAACATCAAAGCTATTGCCTCCACCGAAGCCTGCGCCCCCTCCCATGCCAAAACCGTAACCGCCACCTGCACCACCTCCACCACCTCCACTGCCGAAAGCGCCATAACCACCAGTGGCAACAGAGATTTTTGATCCACTGCCACCTGCGCCGCCATACACACTTGAAGCATATGTCTTTCGCACCATGCCTCCACCTCCACCAAAACCTCCTGCCATGCCTCCACCAAATCCTCCACCAAATCCTCCACCTCCACTACTGAAGCGTCCAGAAGAACTGCTCATGGTATTCATTCTGAGGGAAGTCATTGTGAAGACTGCTCAGGAGGTCTGACTGCCTTGGAGAGAATGAGATGGGCTGAGATGCACAGATCTGCCTCTGTCCCCCTTTTATTCTGCACAAGGCTCCTGTTCCTTCCCCTGATGTGGGTGGGGCTGTGCAGGACTGAAGGGAGGAGAATTACCTAAAATGGTTGCTCTGCCCAACCCAACATAGACACATTCTTCTGGTCCGTTTTGGTAACGATCAGAAGGAGAAAGTGGGATTAAACTTCATTCATTTAAGTTCATTTAAATCCCATAACTACCTACAAAGCACAATGGCTTCATTATTACATTCATCCTTTATTCCTGTGCTCCATATAAATGTGCATGAAGACAGGGCATCATCAGGGCATTCATATTTTATTCAGACAAAGTATACTGTGCACAGCCACGCCTGTTACTGTTGGCCTCAGGTTAGTTATTGAGTCATATCCCCCCAGGTTTTCATGTCAATGACATGACATGTCTTTATTGCCATACTCCTTGAGCAAGACAGACATACCGTGCTGGCCAAACCTGTTACATTGCCGAGGCAACAAGCAATATAAACACTGTAAAATGGATGAGTATAATTGACTCTCTCACACACGTTTGTCTCTTCTCTTTCTTTTTTGTTATCTTGCATGAAAATCATCTTTTAAAGTATTGGTTCTTTTGTTGTTCATAGTCCTAGTTATTTATCACATCTTAATCTTACATTCCCTTTTGTTTTGCTAAACAACATCCTGCAGAGTTGCCAGTTAGAAGTGGATTTTATAGACACTCATGATGTCAGTCGATACCTGGCTTCATTCAAGACTGGGCACAGCACTAGAAAGCTCACCGCGGATGTGCCTGCACGTTCTTTATTTTTCTTGGCATTGTGCTTTGGCATGTGCATCATGCCTAAACAAGAACAAGCGCTTGCTTGTTTGCTTCTTTCCATTTCACCACAGTATTTCTTTTACAATGTCCCAGAGGATTGTCCCGACTGTCTCACATGAAGCATGTGGAATGGTTGATTAAATTAAAGAATGCAGGCATTTAAACTTTTCCTTGCTTTTTCCGTGCAGATTCATTTTCAAATGCTGACAATTAAAATAAAAATGCATGTATTATTTTAAAATTTTGCATGTGGTTTAATGTAACAAAGAGTTGTTTTACCTCTAACTAGCAAATGCCTGTTACAAACTGCGCACACACTGTACACAGCTTGGAGTAATACAAACCAGATGTTTCTTTTCACTGCTGCTTTTCATTTTGAGGTTGCAAACTCATCTCATGCATGTGCTAAACAGCCATAAATAATGTCCAATATACTGATTGGTTTGAAACCCTGTGCAGTAATATATGAGTAAAGATATTTTTGTCTCTCTGGAGATAACATTTTCACACTATCATACCAACTTCTGGTGTGTACACACTGTGATGTATAGCTCTGTACAGCTTATTTGCACTTCATTAATTGTTTCACTGCTCCATTCAGAGATGTCTACACTCATTTTTTTTGCCTGCAACTAAGCAAATATTCCTGAGCAATACAAAGAAGTAAGCTGCATTGTCTCTAGACATTTTTAGTATTTCAAACAATTAGCTTGCAATCTCACTTTGCAAATATGTATCCTTTGTACTACCAGCAGAACCAAGTGATGGTGTAAATGTACGTAAACATCTTGCAACACAACACAACAGTGTGCACATTGTGATATTTGTGCAAATGGACATTCCTATGATAGAATAATGTAAGGGTGTGGCACTGGTGGAAAGGTTTAAATAGAGCGTGTAATTACAAAGCCCTCTGGTTAAGTTAGTTTATGTAAAGTTTACTGTGGTATCAGAATTAAAAGAGCAATTGTCAATGACATGTTAATGTGTGAGATTTCTGACGGGTGTAAACAGGGTTGAGTTGCAAAAGGAGAAATTTTCAGAAATTAAATTCTTGCTGTTGCAAAAAACAACTGATTGTCAGCATGTTACCATTTGAGGTCTGAAATAGATAAATAAGTAGTATGCAACATTTGGCATGTTAGCATTAGAACATGCCAGCATCAGCATGTTTTAATGCTACATGCTATGTTGCAGTATGTAATGTTAGTGAAGTTAACACATTAACACAGTTTTCAGGTCAAAGAATGATAGTGTCAGGGTCAACCACTTTAGTCTAAACTGAAACATCTCAACAACTATCAGATGGATTGCCGTGACATTATTCATGGTCCCCAGAGGATGAATCCTAATGACTTTGTTAAATTATTATTATTGTCACTGTTTTTATTTACTATCTTAGAAGAAAGATATTACTGAAACTATATGTGCTACTGCAATTAAATGACAATTCTTTCAAAAAACACACATTAAAATCACATAAAAGGTCTTTTTAGGCTGCTGTGGTCTAGAGGTAGAGTGGACTTAGATTACCCAATGCTTGAGGTGCCACTGAGCACTCTTACTCTCTCTGCTGCTCTACGGAGCTGCTCAGCAGCCTTAGAGTGAAGCAGGGCATTGTTGCTGAATAAGAACATTTACAAAACTGCATATACAAGTGAATAATATTGCTTTTAATGTTTTCATTTGCCTGCTCTCCATTTAGATTAAGATTTCCCTGCTTTAGGATGGTTTTAATGCTGGTACCTTCCCTATTCCTATACAGATTGCATCTCTTTGTCAATATGCTTCCCTGGTGTTATCAACCTACACCTTATATATCAAATAGATTTTATTAATCAGAAAACAAAAGGAAGGTATTTAGTGTTAATACACTATGCACACTTTTCTGCTCTCGCTAAAAGAAAGGACTAGTTGTGGTTAATGTGTGAATGATTAATAGTGATGGTATGTGTGGCGGCGGGGCAAGGTGTGACTGTGGTTGTGTGAATGTGTGAAGCAAAACATGATTGAGGTATGCATGCTTTTAATAGAGAGACTCCTGCAAACAGGTATATACTCCATTCACTAAAAGAATTTCTTTTAGCTTTTCAGAGGATAAGGTTAAAATATATTTAAACCTCACTGTGGACTAATTGATTTATACCCTGTATCTAGTGGATGACAATATGCTATGCGGTGCACATGTTTGGGAGCTGTAGTTGCAGTTCAACTTGCAGGGCATCTTTCCAAAAACCATATCAGTCATTGCCATAACTCTTTTGTCACATTTATGTTGTCACACACCCCATCCACTTTTCATGTAAATGGGAATGACTTCTCAGAATGCAAAAGCCTCATTCAAGTCTGAGTACGAAGTGCATTCCCGACACAAATAACCACAGCTTGTGTTAAAAACTGGAACAGTATGTTCAAAATGTGTTGTGTCATGAAAAATAGCCTGCAGTGTTTTTACCTCGGTGTTCAACTCTCATTTATGAGCTAATATAAAATAATATCTCACTTTCTCATGTTGGAGAGAGAGCGATGGCTGCAGTGACTCACTGTAACACCAGGTGTTTTTTGACAATGCTCCTCTGTCTTTGTATTTTTTTCTTTATTCTATTTCAGGCCCAGACTGGTTTCTGTTGTATCTTGCTATGCTCTGCAGGTATGGGCCACACCCTTTACTTCCAGCCTGATGGAAATTTACAGCAGAAAATTCTGGACTTTGGACTGAGCAGTGGAAGACCTTATCTTTAGCAAGTTTACATTAGCAAGATATAAAAGTAACCGATATATTTAATCAACAACTTCATTGTCTCTTTGATACTGTGAGTCAACTGAAGTGAATTAAGATCCCATGTGCGCACAATTCAGCACTGTGTTTTGTTAATAATAGAGATAACTAAGGTCAGATGAGGGAAAACCTAACTGAATCATTGATTTTAATCATGTGATGCACACAACCATGAAGTGACACAACCTACTGTGTTTTCTCTTTCTTTGAATCAAATATCTACAGAGGAAAGCTCACTCCATAGGGCGACTTTTTACTTTTACAATTAGGCATGAAGTTTGACACCCGGAGGGCGAATTCAACGGGCGGATTTCAGTTTAAAATGGGACTTTCTGTGTGTATGTTATGTGCTGATGTTTGGATGAAGATCTCAAGGTTCCAACAATGGGGCACACTGTAGTCATGCAGAATAATTACATTTATAAGGTCTAGACAGTGAGGCAAATGATTCTAGGTCTCACTTGCCTCAACTTGATATTTCTCTGTACAAAGCTGCTGAAAAAGTAAATCATATTTAAGGGCTGCTAATAACATTTAATAACAGTGATGATGAACAGCAATAATGTGTTAAGGTGCAGCCGGATGCAGGACAAAAGCAGAGAAAGGAGGGGAGTCTTAAATGTTGAGTCATTTTGACCAATGGATTAACTGATTGCAGGTGAATCACTGATGTTTTGATAGAGATCTCAAGTTCCCACTTGATTCACCTCCACCCAAATGAAACCAATGGTGACTCAAGGGTGAGTGTAAACCTCACTGAACAAAGTCTATACTTTAAAACAACTGGTTAAAAAAAAGCTTTTTCTTGCTTGCATGTGTCTGTGAAAAACATATTCAGTATCACTAATGTATCATTGTGTGCTACTTGCACACCATTATTGTCTATTGTCCATTGTCAGTAAGTAAAAAAAATCATGTTTCTAAATGTATCTTGCCCAGCAACAATCTGTTTCCACTTAAGCTAAATAAGGTCACCCAATCCACTGAAACCGTGCTGAGAGATGACTTTTAGAGAAAGAGATAGTGTGACACCTGGTGGTCATGAGTAGAATTACAGTCTAAGTACCACATGGTACCTGCAACCAATGTCAGAAAATGCTTTATTTTACTGTATTCTAATTATTTTTGCCAGAGTATCTGCACAGGTTTCAATCTCTTTGTATGACCTAAAACTACTTGAATCTTCACCCTTTTACATTTCCTGTGTTATTTGTATGCCCGAAATGTGATGTCTTTGACGTCAAAGTCATGCTATGATTGTATTTTACCAATGAAAAAATCTATGTACAAATTATAATCCACCTTTCTAAATTGTAATGCACATTTGTGATTAGAATAGAAGAATTAGAATACACATTTTCATCTTTGCTTTCTGGCTTTTAATCATATTTTGGTCTCCTACTTATCAGAGTGAGGGAAGATCATCACATGCTGCAACCTTTCTATATAATTTCAATCAAAAGAAAAGACAGACAATGCCAAAGTTTCCCCTAAAAAGCAAAAATTAAAGTGTTTTGTCAGGTATCTGGTTAAAGTTAATAGCTAATCATTAAATCTGCAGTAGGTAACACATTCATATTTGCTGAAACTGTCACAATAGCCAGACAGTGGTACATGTGGCAGATAAAAACAACATAGTTGATTGTTGAGTCTTATTTCCCAGCTTCAGTATTTGACAACCTGGGAATAAGACTCAACAATAAAGTATGTTTTTTGGCTCTGTTGGTTGTTTTTGTTCAGGCCTGGGAGATTCTTGCAAATGCCATTAGGAGCATTGAGAGGGGCCAGAGGAATCTGTCTTGTATACTGCTGTCAGGATATGGTGAAAGTTTCAGCAAATATGACAGAAAGTTATTTCTATTAGAGTTAACTACTGCAGCTTTAAGTAGGAATGATACAGGTCAATTTAGAGGCCAAATCAATGTAAAACGGTACATTTATTGGCAGCAGGTGTTACTGAATGTCCTGCACTTGGGTGTCAACACTGGAGGACACCACCTTTCCATCAACAATCTCCTCCACGATGGTCTTCACCCTCCTCTCGATGTGAGGTTTATGCTCTGCAGAGGTGGAGAACAAACATAATGCATCATGTGATTACAGCAAGGAAGGAGCTTAATTTAAAGTTGTTGTAGTGAATGATTGGGAATCTTACCTTCTACTTCCACAACCTTGCTGATGATCACAGCCCTACGGAGAGATCATTTTAAAACATATTTTATTGCTTCAGCTGTTGGCCAACTACTTTCACTCTAAAACATCAAAGGAAGAAATGAAATACTTTAATTCCTCACTTTGTTTGTTCATATCCCCTCTCACGCAGCTCTCCATCCAGCAGCCTCCTGTACTCTGCAATCTCCAGTTCCAGCCTCATCTTGATGTCCAGCAGCATGTTGTACTCGGCTTGCTGCTGCTCGATGGAGACTCTCAGCTGCTGCAGCTCTAACTCCAGTGAGTTGATGTTAATCTGCAGCTGGCTGAGCTGGGCGCTGTATCGACTCTTGACTTCTTCCACATTCTGCTGTAGGCACTGAATCTGCAGGACGGATGGGTATAATATCAGGAAAGCTGTGTGTGTGATTGGAAAAAAGGAATTGTCCCTATCTGCCTGACGGGAAATTATAGTTACAGTTGCTTAAAATAATTGTTAAAACCATTTTCGCTTGGTGTGATTAGTCCTCCTGTTCATACTGGTCATTAAAACATAATGTGCTTTCAGTTGAGTGGGGGATGGGGGACAAAAATGTGGAAAAATACATTCCAAATTTTATCAGAATTTAATATGATCTAGTTTGTCAAGTGTCTGTATCTTTAAAAGTTACATTCATTTTAGTTCAAAATTCCCATCTTATGTAACTTTTGCTGCAACATAAGGTGACGTCATCCAGCCCTATCAAATACTTGCAAGTGCACATTCCTCGTAGGTTGTTTTGAATCATGAACGCTGAATTTTCTTCTGTTTATCTCGCGATCATCGTGATGAAACAGAAAGTAGTTGCCATTGTGATAACTTTCTCCCAGCTTTGATTGAGGGGAGGCCCACAGTCTCAGACTTTGAAAACTGCTTTAAATAATTTGATCCCACTAAAGCAGCTCACCACAATGTTTTTTTTCACTTTTTTGGGTTTGTATTGCCTTTATTAGATAGTACAGCTAAACACAGGAAAGTTGGGAGAGAGAGAGAGAGAGAAAGAGAGAGAGAGAGAGAATACAGGCTGCCGCAGTAAGGACTGAAGTGTACTAGAAGTGCAGTAGGAAAGAATATTGCAATGGCCCTTGATAAGGAGGAATAATTACAGCTTACACACTTGAAAAAAATGTGCATCTACACTTTAATCGAAGTGTAATAAGCCAACTGTACACAGTGAAAGAGTGCTTCCTGTCGTTTCATCTATGGCCTACCTCTGTGTGGACGCTTTGGCGACTTATCTCCAAACTCTGGTAAGTCCTCTTCAGCTCCGAGAGCTCTGTGTAATACGTCTTCACTTCAGTTGAACATGTAAGGATTTGCGTCTGGAGAATTTCCACCTTTTCACACAAACACACACACACAATAAATTCCATGAGATTGCCATTTGTAAATATTGACATTATAGTTCATACTCTCTGTGGTCTTTACATTTTCAGGCACGTTGTTCTCCCATCTCACCTTAGATTTAAACCATTTCTCGAGCTCCAGCTTGTTCTTGTCTACCACAGCCTCATACTGTTGCCTCATTTCCTCCAGCACCTTTATCAGATCAACAGACTCTGCGCTGTCCACCTCTACATTAACTGTGCCAGTCTGCTGGACCCTCAGCAGATGCAACTCCTGCAACATGACAAAGGGATACATTTTGATCTCCTGCCACCTCCAACAGGTGGCGCCCTTTGACAGTATATATACTATATATGACACTGAGCCATCCTGCTTTTCAATCATTCAATGTCTTCAAAACCTTTTTTATTACAAATTGTGTTTTTAAAATGACAGCAGAGAAATTCCTCTGGAGTTCTCACCTCCTCGTGGTTCTTCTTCATGTACACCAGTTCATCTTTCAGACCTTCTATCTGCGCCTCCAGGTCAGCAATGGTGAGAGTCATGCTGTCCCGGACCCCTCGGAGACGAAACACATCAGCCTCCACATTCGTACGCATGTTCAGCTCCGTCTCATATCTACAGAGGGAGGCCAGGTGTAGTTGTAAATAAATTGAATCAGTGAAAGGAAAAATGTGACCATTCGACTATATCTACAGTCTGTGTACTTGTCCAACAGGTATAAATGTCACTCCAGTCATAAAATGAACCATTATTTTTACCAAAATGACTGGAGTGTGCGTGTGGATTTCAGCATGAAGCAACAGAGCAATGTAAACCTACTTAATTTTAAAGTCCTCTGCAGCCAGCTGAGCATTGTCAATCTGCAGGATGACTCTTTGATTCTCTGAACGTTTCATGAGGATCTAAAGGTGAGAAAAAAAACATTGTCACTATGTATTCACGTTTGCTTGTTTTATTGGACAGACTCATCAGTACATGTGTACTTATTTTTATACAGTAAAATATGACAGGATATATTTCAAAAACTCAATTTCTGCAGTGAGTTTCAATTGAAAGCCAATATAATGATTCAGTTTTAGTTCAAACCCACAGTTTATACAGCACTGAGGGAATCCATAGCTATTTTATGAGTGATCTCTTAGTTCTTTAGTTTTGTTATTTTTTGATGGATTGTGAATTTATCCGTATAGCATTAAATCTGCACATGGCCAAATTAACCTGTTTGGGAGTACTGGGTTAAAAATGTGCTCTTATGCCCCTGTTGATCATCATCACAGTTGCCCTGTTACATATGCACATTAAACACTGTGTGTATATGTCTCAAACAATAAATTAGTCACAGTGTAAAAATCTGAAATATTTGAAATGACAAACAAAGATGCAGTTTTAACCACTGTAAAATAGTTGGTTGCATCTTTGTTTGCACACCAAAAAGATGCTGTCTTGTTTATTGTATTGTAAAATGTGAGCAGTACCTGAGCTTGGAGGTCACTGATGGTGGCGAAGTAGACGGCGAAGTCTCTGGAAACAGTAGGAGCTCTCTTCTCAAAAAACTCTCTGATCTGCAGCTCCAGCTTCCTGTTGGCTGCCTCCAGGGAGCGCACCTGCACACACAACCAGAGGATGACATCACACAATGACAGGAGACAAAGGAGAGATATGACATTTATAAAGCACTTTAGTTCTGGCTCATAACTCCTGGCTGGCATGTGGAAAAATTTTTAAGAATCAAACTGTTACAGTATTATACACGTTACGTTAGCTGCTATGTTAAGGAGCATCTCCTTAACATAGTCTATATTATCTATTTTCCTGGTGGGTTTATTCACATGTTCATTTGTTATGATTGTTTTGATTTGTTATAGAACACACACATACATTACGTCTATTTTACCTTCCTTTAATAAAGTCTACTGACTGCATCCTCTCTGATCTGCTTCTTTGTCTGTGATGGAGGAAGTTTTCAAATCTTTTACTTATGTTAAAGTTATGTGAGAATAACAACAAAGAAAATATGTGTATATGTATAAGTATCAACAGTAAAAATACTCTTTGTGCAGCAGAGAGCTCTCAAGTGTATTGTTATAGGCTACATAGTATTAGGCCTGATGCATTACGTAATATCACTGTGTTCATGTGTAAGAAGCATTTTAAAGTCAAGATGCAACAATCATTTATACTAATTATAGAGACAAAATCCACAGTCCCAATTCTGTGTTTAAATGTATTCAAAAGCTTATCTGAAGGTAATATGAGGTTTCAACTTCCGATAAACTCAAATATATTTTTACACAGAACTGTGGATCACTTACATTGAGAGTGCATTAGAAAGGGATCTTTTAACGACCAGTGTGAACACCTGTTTTGTGTTCATATGGGCACCTGACTCTTTTTTTATATATTTTTAAACCTGTGCGTCCCTGTGTGCATGCAAGGTATGAATGCGTGTGTTAGAGAGATCCTATAATGTGCATTCATCGGGTTTTATGAGGAGGGACTGCCCAATAAAATGTCTTACCACTCATTTCATTTAGTTTAAGAATATCAGTTTTTCAGACTTGAAGGAGGCCACGGGGCAGACTGAGGACCAGGTGGAGAGATTATGTCTCAACACTGGCCTGGGTACCCCTCGGGATCCCCCAGTCACAGTTGGCCGATGTGGCCAGATAAGCGGATGAAGATGAGAATAAGATGAGTTTTTCAGAGGTTTGTGCAGCAGTTTGACCATCATCATATTCATCATGGCTTACCTTCTCCAGGTAGGTGGCCAGGCGGTCGTTGAGGTTCTGCATGGTCCCCTTCTCGTTGCTGATCACTCCAATATCGCCGTACGGGGTCAGTGACCCGGCAGAGAACGACTGGCTCTGAGAGATGCGCGTCCCGAATCCTCCCGCGCCCCCGTACACGCTGGGCGCGCGGGTCTGGAAGGGCCCGCTGGAGATGCGGGTCTGGCCGGAGCCCACCAGCTGCAACCCTCCGCTCATGCCCATGGCGCTGGCGCTGGAGATGCTGCGTGAGCTGCTGATGCTGCGGGAGCTGAAGCTGCTGTTTTGGCGGCTGAGTTGGACAGACATGGTGAGAGCTGGAGCTGGAGCTGGAGCTGACCTGCAGGTGATGAGCAGAGTTGGAGAGTCTCCGAGGAGTACTGCTGCCGGAGACAACTGGGCATTTTATAGAGACTCTGGGAGAGGGAGACACTGTCTGGCCCCGTGCCACAATGTGTGGTATGCAGATAGCCTAATGTTTTTAGGTGTGTACAGTAGCTAGTGCTGATCTATGAAAGACAGGTTGAATATCTAGTCTGACAGCTTGATTGCTGCCTAATTGATATGAATCCATAAAGATAATTGTTTTTTTTTCTTCTCCAGAGTCAGTCATACTTATCCTGTAACGGATTAAAATGACACTTATCTGGTTGAACATCAGCTCAGGTATTTCTAACTGCACAGTGTATTGCCTCTAGTATTTGAGATCATTCATTTAAAGCAACACTATGTCTCTTTTGATCAAAGATATAACACAATCTTGCTCTTATAAATTAAAAGTTTGATTTATAAGAAATAAAATGAAACCTTACTAAATTTACTACATTCGGCCTGATATATGTCTCTTATATATGTTAGCAAATGTAAAAATTATATATAGCCTATGTTTCTGTGTCACTGACATTACTGAGTTATCTGACTTTATGACTATTTTTATGTAGCTATTATTTGAACATTTACAATTATCATTTAAGGACCATTGTGTAGGATTTAGTGGCCTCTGGGTAGCTGTGGTTCAGGAGGTAGAGTTAACTAATCATGTTGGCGGGTCGACCCTGCTCCTCCAGGCTGCATGTGGAAGTGTCCTTGAATAAGATTCAGCACCCTCTGATGCCGTGCCATCGGTGTATGAATGCGTGTGAACAGATGAATGTGACGTGTAATGTTTCTCGCTTTGAGAAAAGAAAGTGAAGGTGTCATATAATTGTTTTTATTTATCACTGCGGCTTGCAACCAACTGAATTCCCCTCACCACACCCAAAAGGCCCTTTCTAGAGCCTGTGTTTGGTTTATCCATTCTGGGCTGCTGCAGAAACACAGATAGATCATCCTAAATGTTACATGCTGGACCTTTAATTGTTACTTGTGTCCACAGTGGCTGCTGCTCAGCTAGAGCCAAAGGGTTTTATAACACATATATGTCGAAGAAACCTCTGAAAGGATGGCCTGGGAAACCAAGACTGGTTCTCAATGTTTTCTTTTGAACGACTAAAGATAGTTATTTTCCAGCGAAGCAAAGGGAGTGGGCAAAACACTTAATGACATAAGAGATCATTTAGGAACTATGTCTACAAACACAACTAAGAACTTAATGCCTGACCCCCACCCCACCTCAACACACACACACACACACACACACACACACATACACAACACTGGCACTCCTTTTCATTGGAAGCTTATCTAACATGTGGTCAGATTAAAATATCCTCAAGTGATTGACACAAGAATCTAAAAGCCATCTCAATCCATTGTGGGCCGCACCCATAAGGGAAAGTGACAGATAACACTTTGCACGCCACTGGTTTGTGGCAGCAGCTCCTACTCACGTCCATATTAAAGACCATTAGTTTAAAAAGCACTCCGTTGCAGATACGTAGGGTTATTTTTGTTTTAATGTGAAGCTTTATTAATAAAATATCAAACATAACTTTTATTTTTTTTTATGTTGCTGTTATTGTGTACTTTTTCGGACATGATCCGGAACAAAAAAATTAAAGTTAGACCAGAGATGTAAGCAGCTGCACTAATATTGAAGAAATTGTTGTTTTACTGACACCACTAGACAACCACGACTTTATTCATACTAAAAGTAAAAGACTCATTGTAACCTTTCACTTGCCTTACAAGTCCTGCAGCTTAAAATAAAAAAAAAATCTTTTAGTTGACAACTGAACATCTGTGAAAACAAACAAAAAGCTGAGATGAGCATCTACTGATAAAGTTTGAATCTGATCTCAGCGACAGGCTAAGGAACAAGCTGTCTGTCGCAGCTATGTGGAGTCTGACACTTTATCAGATTTCACTGATGGGTGTGTCTGTCGCTCTAGTCTAGTGAAAGCATTAATGTCAAATCTTATGACATGTGATTGTCTTCATGAGGCATATGAGAATTAATGGTGGAAGCCAACAAGTAACATTCCAATAAGATCATACCTCTGGTTTAATTTGTGGTAAGGCTTGTAAGATTTACTCATTAGTCAGAACACCCTGAGGTATTGTCTGTTGGTGAACGTATATGTGGATTCTCTGCTTTCCATTGTCCTGCTGTCACTTCCCCTCATAGCACTTCATGTTGTATTAATGTGGCACATAGAGTACATCCAGCGAAAAGATGATGCTTTATAATATTTTCAGGCTGCATTTATGTTGTTTCTGCTTTTCTACATACATCACACATTGTCAGTGGAAAATTGACACACGGTAACTGGCCCCAAATCTATACAGTATGCAAACAGTGTTAATGTCGACCACACTGTGTAGTATTTTTACTGAAAGGGTAGAGTGTACGTCATCTGGAAAGTCCGAGCCACACCATGACATGAAGGCAATAATCACCTCCAACCAATCATTAAATTAGACACACTGGGCTTTTTTTTCCTGATTATGATCCACCGTTTAAAAATATAATTTAAATTTAATATTATATTTTTAAAATATAAAGTGAAAAACTGTTAAGGCACAGATGGAAAAATAACTATTGTGTCTGTGTCTTGTTCCAATATGTGTGAACTGTAATAGTAACTGCTTAGAGGGGATATATCTGATTCAAGGAAGCCAGTGTTCAAAGCGGTGAAGTTTTCCAGCCAGTGGCTACATAGTTACACCAGATCCTCTGTGCTGGTCTCTAAAGGAATATTGAATTTCTTATCTAAACACATTGACTCGTTTTATTGTTATTGCTGTGCAAAAAAGGCCTTTCCAGGTAAGTGAAAAGTATAATAATGGGTTTGTAGATGTATCAGTCTATCGTTTCCTCTACGCACATCCTCCCAGTGCATCTGTCTACCAATCAATCAGTGAACACTGTTATTTGTCTTTGATTTTAGGCCATATTGCTCACACCAAACTTGTGGTATAAAAGAGTCTGTTCAGTGTGCACCACGAGCATCAGACCTGCTGGATTTTGTTGTGCACGCATTTCATCATCATACAGGTATCAGATGACTTCTTTCATTCAGCTGTCAATAGAATTATTTTGAGTAAGTTGTAACTTTTTTTTCTTCTTGTTCACAGACATGTCAGGGAAAGTTATTATGGGGTTTGCACTGTTGGTTGCGCTGCTAGTATCCACTGCAGCATCCTCACCTGTAGAGGCTAAAGAGACTAATGTGCTGCAGCAGCTTCTAGCCAAGAGGGAGAAAATGACAGACTTGGCTGGCAGACAGGAGCCGGCGCCTCGGGCTCACTCAGCAGCACGGTTGGAGAGACGGGCACACCTATCGGAGGATGAACGCGAGATTGTGACCAAACAAATAATGCAAGCAATTTCAGGTATGCTTTTAGCTTGGGGTGTGAAAGTTCTTCTTTAATTGTTTTGTTTTGCTTGAGTCAATTAGATAAAAGAATGAGGGAGGAAGTGTTCCACGAGGATGCTTGAATATGTTCACTGAAGCCTTGTGTGTGGTTCATGTAGGAATGGTTTGTTCACAGAGATGATGAACTCCGAGTGCATGTCAGACCGGGACTACCAGGGCTGGGTGGACTTTGGACGGCGGGACGCAGAGTGAGACACAACAATGCCAACAGCAAACTGAGAGGGCAGACTTAACTGCTTTTTGTTCCGATTTTATACAAAGTCAATGTTTTAATTTCCCTGCAACTTTATAAATAAACACTTATTTGCAGAATTATCACAAGAGTCACGTGTGTTCTTTCATCAAGGCAGTAAGAGGGACATACTAAACTGTACTGATGGAAATGCAAAGTTTTATTCACAGGTGGTAATGTATACACACACTGACATAATACAGAGCTGTGATGCTAACACAGAACAAACAGTAGTGCAGAGAAACAGTGGTTTGGTTTGTTTAAGTCAAAACACAAATTATTACAACCTGTGTTCATGATTTCTTCCCTTTTTAATCCACAGTATCCTATGCCTTTTTGCTACAGCTGATTGTTCAGAAAGATTTCAAAGAAACGTTCTGTTTAAACACTCTACTACTAGTCTTTAAATTACCCTTAACGCCACAGGAGAATTCACTTTGAACAGTTTGGATTTCATTTATGTCCCAGCAATTTCAAAAGTCCTGATGATGTGAAATACAGCAGATTTGTACAAGCAAGATATTCAGTCAACGCAGTACAGTAAATATACACATTGCTTTACTGTCTTTGATGCACCTGATTTGTTTTTGGTGAAAGGTTTGGCTCAGAATAAAGTCCACGCGGTCAGAGGCAGCTGACAGGTGGTGCTGTACAGCATGCAGCCATAACACCGTGTGCTATGTGAAAGCAGGTGATGAACTGTAGGGCAGACAGCTAGAGGATGTCAACATTATCAACATTTTATAGCTCAGTCATTGTATCTTCTGTCCCTGTTTGGAGCAGATATCATTGCAATACTTCTTGATCAATTTCAGTGTTTCATTCAGTATATTTGACAATCTTATATACAACATGCTTTTCTCAATGTAGCAGCTAATAAGCAGGAAGACCAGAGTGTATTTTAGTGCATTACAAGGTTCTCCAGTGTGACAGCAGTGGTTTGGTTTGTGGTTTCAACTAACAATAATTTACTGCACTTAGTCTTTTTTTAACTTTTCCAAATGACAACTTTGTTATATACACACAATGTAAGTGATATTCTACTTTGGAAACAAAAAAAAGGACAGGTGATGAGGTTTTTGTAAAACCGATGGCAGGGAAAATGTGTAAAATGACAATCACAAAACACAGTATAAAAATATTTTTTTCTTCATGATGTTTCTTTTTTGTGTAAAAAGAAGCTCTTTCTGCAGTCAGACAGACTGTTGAACAGGTGATTGTCCTGAGATGAAGATGTCACGCACACAACACACACACAACTACTATACACAAACTCATAGAAAAGAATATTACTGTACACTACAGACAACTTAAAGTATGGCTCTAGCACATTCTGTGGCTTTTGTTTTCAGGACCCCAGAGCTGTGGTGCCCTGAACTGCACAGTGGGAATCACATGGCTGGATGCAAAGTCACTATGGTGAATGAGAAAGGAGTTAAGTGGTGACCGGCCCTCATCAGACTTTCAGAGCATGTGCGACTGCTTCTCTCTCGCCGCTTCATTGCGGCCCGTCATCCCCCAGGCCGCCACTCTGTGCAACCCCAGACGCTGAAGCTTTTCCACCAAGTTCAAACTGAAAGTATTCCCTCGCCCCGCTTTGTCCGATGATGAGCCTCCACCTTTGTCTTTTGCTGTGATGCGTGAAGGTTTTGTACTCAGGTTGTAATTTAAGGTGTGGTGAGGATAAGGAGAGGCTGAGATACCGCGCTCTTGCAGCAGCTGCAGGAGTCCAAGTGATGAAGTGGTTACGTTTGTAGTGGTGGTGGTGGTCCGGCTTCCCAGGCCGAAGTACTGCTGGTGGGATGGCGATGAAGTGCTCACGAGCTCACAGTTCCGACAAGATGGCAGGCCGAAAGAGTGAAGGCTGTCAATGAAAAAAAACAAAACAATTAAAAACAAAAATAAAACACAGCCGATAGAAGATAACTAAACAGTTTCTTGCTGCACAAACATGCAAGTTCATACCCAAATTGTTAAAAAAAAAAAAAAGACAATTTAAACAGTTTCCGTTAGTTCACTTGTTGTTAGTGTCTCTATTGATGCTGTAACATGGATAAACATGTTAGTGTGACAGCTGTTATAAAACAGGACATGGTTTGTTGAGATGAAAACCTAGAAAAGTCAAGAGACAATAAAAACAGTGTAACAAGCCAAGAGTACGTGGGGAATGAAAACAAGTTAGAGCACATGTAAGAGCTTAGCAGCATTAAGTGTTAGCAGGAGGAGATGGGTGTGTATATTACAGAAGCACAGTGCATGATTTTCCTTTGAAGTAGCTGTGAGCATTTCAGTTGGATCACAGCAAATGTTTAACATCTCAGTCTCTGACGTTAAACCAAGGTTTAGGCAGAAAAGGCTTAAAGTTATTTAAGGTGGAGTAGTTGATTCTGGAGAAAGATTATAATATAAACCGTCATCAAACGAACTACATGCACGCACACAAATGTAAAAACTAGAGAGTGTTAGTTGTTTCTATTGTTGTATAGTACTCACAACTCTCCTGCTACTAACATCACAACAGCAGCATATCTTGCCAAACTAGAAAGTAAGCTGTCTGCGGGCAAGACATTTAACGTTACAAACAAATCCTGGCTGAAATAACAAGGAAGTATTCTGTGGCTCGGTCTGATCCACTTTGTTACTCATTTACAGAGCCAGAGCTGAGTACAAACACTGGATTTTCTTTCAGCGCACACACAGAGCAGAAAGCTTGTGGACGATGAGGAGATATTTGCTAAATTTGTATTGGGTTAGAATCGTTGACCCCACCTTTGACCTTGATGTTATTTAGTCAAACAAACATGGCACTGTGCCTCCGTCATTAATGATGAAATCCAGCATTCATGGCAAGCCCGCAACAATCAACTCTTACTTTGCCTTTTCTCCTTTTAGAGTTGGAGAAAGAGCCTCGACAGACGTTTTCTGCCACTGTGGGCGTAAAGAGCAGAAGTTGAGGGGGAGAAAAAGCAGCGTGAAAGAGAGGAAATCTGGAAGATCCACACTTATTGAATAAAAGTGACACTGCAAAAACAAAAGTGGATTAATGAACATAATAATGAAGTGGATTCATGAACAAAATTTCAGCAGTTCCTTGTTCAGAGTTTTACGGTAACTCAGGTCCATCAAAACAACACAAAATCAAGTTCAAGCTCATATTTAACTTTAATATCCTGTGAAAAATACACAAATACATCAAAACACGCTCAAAAAAACACACAACGGCACTGGTACAGTACATTGTATGTTTACAGTATGTATATTCTTACCTAGTGGAGGAGGAAGGGATGAGGAGGGAGGGTTGGAGGACTTGGCAGGTGGTAATGGTATGTGTGGGAGAGGTCTGAGGGAGGTTGGGACCGGATGGAGAGACTGCGAGGTCATGGAGGGAGAAAAGGCAAGTTAAACTACATGAGGAGAATTACACTGAATAAGAAACTACAATAGCCAATGACGCTGGAAACTAAAGTAATACTAAACAATTAAAAGGGACACAAAACAATACAAACTTGAATAAAAAGGGGAGAAAGCAGGAAACATGGATTTTAGAGAGCGAATGACAAAGCTAGTGGAAAGTGTGTAGCATGAGTACAGTGTGTTTACAAGTGTCCTACCCATGCCGTGTGCTCCAGAGAGGTGCGACAGGTCGGGTTCATCCTCCTCCAGGTCGTTCAGACTGTAGACGTGCTGTATGTCGACCTCGAGCTCCCTGAAGTCTTTAGTCAGGACGCCTGGACGTGGATGCAGGATGCCTCCCAGGTTTGGTTTGGCCAACTGCTGCCACTGGTGCAGAGTCACCGAGCCTGACAATGACAGAGTAACTTCAGCTGACGCAAGTTCTGATACGATGAACTTAGACGTTATTTATACTGTAAGTATAAGTACAATACTGTACTGTACTATACTGTAAAATAAGTACAATTTATAACGTCTTGGTTTTGATGGGAAAGTTCAAAAACTTTAAGAGTCACACTGTACTCATCCTGTGAGTGTCTGTCACAAAACAAATACAGCCATGATATTACAAAAAAATCTGAGCAACAGTTTTAAAGTATTTTTTGTAAACAAACTTTTACAATCAGTTTTTTACTAAAATGCATTGTGTGTCAAGGTGATGCTTTTACCTTCCAGAGGTTTGACGATCTGCAGGCGGTCGGGCAGGTAGGATCTGGATCCTCCCGAGGAGCCACAGGAGTGCCGTGAGCTGCCATTGGAGTAGTTGGTGCCCGTCGATGCTGGTGGGCTCGAGGCCAGGCTGTCATTCGGTGTGAGGAAGCCACTTGAGCCCTCACCCTCCTCGCAGTTTGCTGCCAAGGCATGGAGTTTACGCTCACGTTCCACATCGAAGAAAGGCCGCTCAGAGGAGTGGTTCTGCTGGCGGGCTGACAGGCTGCGCAAGGCGGCTTCGAGGTCCTGGCCTCCCGGTGTGCCTGGCTGGCCCAGACGTTTTGGCCCACTATGGGGAATAGATGTAACAATGATTTAAAGAAAGAAATTACCCAAAGAAAGTCATTTTAGATTCTAGTCAAGAAGGTTTTTGAAAATACCAAATGCGTTTATAAAATGATGACGATTTTACATTTGATATAATACTGAAAGTATGTGCAAACATACCTGTTGTCTTCTTTCTGAGCATTATTGGAGCTGGGCTTGTCCTCCAGAGTAAAGCTGGCATTATCTGAACCATAGTAGCTGGTTCGGGGGGTGCTGGTACAACTGGAGCGAGTGGACACAGGGCTGGAGCCAGGCAGCCCCGGAGAGTGGCATCGAGACCGCAGCCTCACAGCCTTGTTAATCACCTTCACGGTTTCAAACACACGCCACGGGTGGTTCCTGCCAGGAGAAACAAGGCATTAGGGGCCATAAGAAGATTGCACAGAAAATACATCATTCATCTCAGCTGCAGACCTGAAAAAAGTTTGTAATGGAAGAGGGATGCTTGTTGTTGTCCTATGCAGGGGTGTCCATTCAGATCTGTTCCCTCTAAATTAATGGGCATAATGGTTCAAGTTCACATACCCACCCACTCCTTCGGTGTTACCTAACAATCAAAACTATCTGCTTCATCAGGACTCTTTGGGTGTGGTTTGATCAGATTTGATTGACAGTTGCCTGGCAACATGAACACTCCAAAACTGTCAACATATTTTCATTCAAATGTTGCTAAATCCTGATTGACCATGCTACAATGATTTTACTGAGCAGAGACAAAAGAACTTTCTGAATTCTACAATGAACTATTCCTCAACAGGAAAATACAAACATAAAGAACAACACACACTTTGACTCAAAGCGTTACATTCAGCTAGCCTCAGTATCTTTATTCAGTCGACATGAAGCACCAAACCAAGAGAAGAAACAAGGTAAGATTTTTCTCATCTGACCAAGATCAATCTCTAATATTAATTCACTTTTTCTAGTAGTCCTTTAAATTGTCTGAACTTTATGAATTTATGTGAACAGGGTTTCTCTTTATATTGAATCATAAAAGACTCTTTTCCTGTTTCTTGTTATTTTTAATTATTTGCATGAAAACATATTTTTTTAATATAACGTTACTACAAAGAACTGTTATGTACCTACGAAAACATCATTTTATTCTCCAACAAATTAAAAGTAAATGAATGACCAAAGTGACAGACTGTTTGCAACAATTATATACAAATTTTAAATTGTTGTCATGCTTAAAAAAAAAGCCCCTCTTTTTGAATCTATAGGAACAAATTATGAAATTTAGAGGACCTACAGGTGATCTGTTGGCAAAACTGATCAAAACAAACCAATCTCTTACTGTTCCATGATAATGGTACTAATACATGATAATACAACAAATATTTCATACACAAACAAATAAGCTCAGCGGGGAAAACTGTGCACACGCCAATTTTCAAATAGTTGACCACTAGTGAAAAATTGCTCGATAAAATGAATTAATCATCAAACTTGCACTACAATTACTTCCAGCTCTTTAACTCAGACACTTTACACTGTAGCGTATGGCTGAATGAGTCTGATTCCCTGTGATGGACTAGCTAGATTTTGTTGTCTTAAATGAGAAATACCTCTTTATAGCTACAGTTTTCCTTCAAGGTAAGTGTAAAAGGCTGTTTGTGTGTGATTGTGAATTTAGCCTAACAGTACTCATTTCTGTCTTAAGAGAAAGAAGCCTGATTATGCTGGCAAACATCGCAAGCCACGTGCATGCAGTCCAGCTGCAGAAGCCAAAGTGATTGCACTTAGACAAGTCCTTCAATCAGTTCAGAAGACCAACCAGAGGCTGGTCTCCTCAAACACAAATCTGAGGAAGCAGGTTAAGGAATTCACGTTCATGGAGATGAGTTGGGTAAAGGAGAAGAGTAAACTCATGCAAGAAAACATAAATATACAGAAGACACTTGGGACGAAATACATCCGCGCTAAACATGAGATCAACTGGTTGAACAAAGCTTTGAAGCGCGCTACAATGTGGAAGGGAAAGGAAGAGAATGAAAGGCTTGAAGCTGTTAAGACGGCAGAGCAGGAAAGCTTGAGACTTAGAGAGTGTGAAGAGACAAACGATGGCTTTTGCAAAGGAGACAAAAATCTGAATGAGGCAGAAAGATGTACGTCCCCAGAGACAGCGGAAAATAAATGTAAGACCTTGGGGGTCAAGCTCAACAGGATGACAGAAACAAGGTATGTCAGTTCATTTTCATTTACACTCATTTTGCTTTGTTTTCGAACAACTTTATTATCAAATAAATGATCCGCCCAGTTCAGATATACTGTAGTTTGTTGTCTTCTTTTTTTACAGGAGCATGACTGAAAAAAGAAGATCCTTGGCCCACTGTTCCTGTCCTTCATCTTAGTTTTGAGCACAGCGGCCTCAAGAAGTATAATTACATTACTTTATGAAGTACTGTTCTCATCCCATCAAACACATTATAAAAATCAATATAAATAAATTGGAAATACAAGTACCTCAAAATTGTACAGTATTTGAGTAAATTTACTCACCACTGGACTAAAAATATATTAAATGAAAACAAGATTATGAATGTATGTCACTCAATGCATTTTGCTGATATATAGCTACAAGCACTGTTTTCTTCTTTTCTTAGTGTGATTTATATTTCTTAATTTATTCCTTAAAATTCATTGAATACTTATATTGCCTGTAAACATCATACGTTCACTGCATAAAAGTATGAGAACACATCGATCTTTGAAAACATCAGTCATTCAACTTGGATTTATGTAATACCTACTACTACTACATACACACACACAATCACAGACTCACCTGTACTCTGAGGGAGCTGGGGTGTCCAGGCCTTTGCGGAAGGTGCCCTCAATCTCGGCCGCCAGTGAGTCCATGGGGAGGACAGAGGCCAGTGCAGTGTACCGCTGCACCGTGCTGTTGGGTAAGCTCTTATTCCGCAAGTTTTTGATATCCTCTCGGGCCTCACGGAGCATGTCCTCACACTCTGAGTACTTGTCCTGCAGGTCCTTGAGCTGCAGACAGGGGGAGACATATGTGTCAAACGGTAGTACAAGAAGAATACATTGTGCCATTCACAATGTAGAAGCTGGGTATCAGGTATGCTTCTAAGAAGATACACAGGACTGTAGGGGACACAGAGAAGGTGTTTCTGGGTAAGCATGTGGAGGCTCTCAGAAGTCTGAATTAGTCTGTTTAGATATAATTTTATTTATAAATGTATTTCTCAACATGATAATAGTGTTCAGTAACTAGTTTGTTTCTAAACATTATGGTTTGGTCCCACTATAACATTCAGTAAAAGAAGGTTAGCTTTGCAAATGTTTACATATGACTCCTGTGCATGTTTGCAGACTTGAAAGCACAAAGGTTTGTTTTAGTTGTCAACATTCTGATTGCAGCCATTTGGAAAGAAAAATAAAACTGAGCTCAGGTAAGAATTTGAAAGGATTCTGTTCCAACTTCAAGTGTATATTTGGTCAAAGTGAGTGTCTTGCCTCTGATTTAAGTTTTAGCTGGCTCTCTCGGGAGGCACTCAGGTTTTGGTTCAGCTCCTCATTCTCATGGGTGAGCTAGAGGGACAGAGAGGAAAGTTAGGAAAGTTTTATTGTGATGTGACATAAATCCATTTGACAGCATTCAATGTGACCTGTTACATAACTCTTTAAAAAGTCAGCAACTGTTTTATGTAAGCACCTTGAGGGCACCTTGCCTGGTGAGTGAATATGTGTGTGTGTTTGTGTTTCGCTCACCCCTTTGCAACGGGCCTGCAGGTCAACAATCTGAGCGAGCAGTGAGCTGATCTCCTCCTGCTGTCGGAGAGAGTCCTCTACTTTCCTCGCTAGCTCCTCTGACAAGTCGACCACCTGCTTATTGACAGTGGCTGAAACACACAAGTCTCGTAAATACTCCTGTCACTCCTCGTCTCTGCTTTATTTTTATATACTCAAACAAAACTGTCAACACTTACAGAGTTCTTCCACACACACCATCATCAGCTCCTGTTCTTGCTCCTCGTAGTTGGTGGTCTCGGTTGTGAGCTCGTTGGCCTGCAGAAATAACGTACATTAATGACTTATTTATAGTTAGAAGTGTGTTTAGCTTGTATTTACATTTATACAATGTATAATAAGACGGAAAACTAAACTTTAAACAGAAATGACCATAAAACAATGCTGAATGTCTTTACTTGTTTTTACATTTTTGAGAAACTTTCATTTCAATTCACTCTGTGTGAGAACTTTGCAGTGACGCATACCTCTAATCTCAGTTTGCGGTTCTCGTCCTCTAAACCCTTCAGTTTCTGCTGCAGGAAGTCATAGTGGACGAAGTTGCTGAGAGAACTGCATGATTCGTTCCTTTTTATGCTGCAACAAGAAAAGAAACAGTTGTCTGCTTTAGACATCTTTCTGTTTTTCTCACTTAGAAAACTTGCAGAACGAATCTAAGCAAAAACAAATGTGTTTATTTAGCCAGTTATTTTGTAACTAAGTGGTAATGAATGAATGAAATAAATAAGCTGCTGCAATGAAAAGAAATTAAAAGAGAACAGTAATGAATAGGGATCATCATTAACTGCTGATGGGAAAGAGTTTAGCTGAAAGCTTAGCCAGAAACTTAGAGAGGATCAATGGAGAGGCTGTGACGTATGTTTACTTACACACAAACTCAGTGCACTGAGGATTATTAACATTAAGGGATCTCTTTTATACCACTGAATAACTATAGCAGGGAGGCTGTTGTTAATTCATTTTGTGTTATGGTACAGCACAAATAATTGGTTTCTGTCTATTCTATTCCTCACACAACAACATGTTATGAGTTTTTTGAAAGGCAAGAGGTTGCTCTATACGTTTTGAAAAGAAAATGAGGTGTATTTTCTGTTTCAGTGTGGTAATTGTTCAGTCAGTGAGTACCATGAATTACACTCATTCTTATTTATTTTGGACTAAGTCACAAACCTACACTTTGCTTTAATGGACTAGTGTAAAGGATTTACATCTATCTGTGAAGTTGCAGACTGCAAACAACTTAACACTGCTTGCGTCTGTATTTGATGATGTGGGAATGAGAATGTGATGAGAAGTGTGTAGGAGACTTTATCTAATTTAAACTAGCAAAAGGCCTTATCTGGATCTAGAGTCAGTGTTTGGCTTCTGGGCTAGTGTAGATACATGGCGGCTACCATGGAAGAGGACCTGTTCCCTCTGTAGATAACAACCGCTCATTATAAAAGTAACAAAAACATATTTTTAGGTGATTATAAACTAATGAAAACATACCTATTAATATAATATTACATTTTTGCCAAACGATCCTCCTAAATGTTAAACTAAATACTATATGTTTTCAAGTAGCAAAATATTTCCACCTCTATGTACTGTGTGTGTGTGTGTGTGTGTGTGTAAACTCACGGTGAGCGCGCTTCAGCGTTCTCGATCTCCTCAGTGCTGGCGTAGAACTGAAGGAGGTCATCTCGCATCGTGAGCTCATGACGAAGTTGAGCAATCTAGAAAAACAGTAACCTAATATCATTTGAGCTCAGCAGACTGTATTATATATATAATCATGTGTGATCAGTGTGACTGTACTAGTGTGTACTATAGGTTTGTTTATACCTCTTCCTTTGCTATTTCAAGCTGTTCATCCAGCATTTCATTGCGTGCCGTCAGTTCTTGGTTCTGCTTCAGGAGGGACTGACCGATCCGCGCTGCTAACTCGAGATCCCGCTCTTTCTGCAAAGTGAAATGTAAATACTGCATTTAATCTAATGAAAAATGCATAATAGTATTTATTTATTTATTTATTGTCTAAATTTAGCAGATACAAAAACCCAGTTTTAGCAAGGAAATCACATTGCACATTTTTTTTAACAACAGCACAGCCAGAAACAAGCGTGCTGAATAGGGTGACAAACAGCGATGGTCAGTGAGGCATATAAATTTAATCCCCTATAATCCCGTTAACCTGCTGTGTCTCTCTCTTACCTCCTCCAGCAGGTGGGTGACTGCCTTGATGTCATGATATGTCTTGGTGACCTGGCCCACTCTGTCTGAGCACAGCACTGCGGGAGGAGGGAGGGAGGGATTTAATGAATGGAGGAAGAGACAGGAGACAGAGCTGTAGAATGCATACAAAAGATCCTGTAAGAACACAGACTTGCTGACTATTTGTGATGCGATTATAATGGGCTTGTGAGCAATAACAATTAGCCAATAGGGGCTGCTGTTTTGATTTTGACTGACCTCTTCCTCCCATGTCTATCTTTCAACATGCTACTTAAGAAGCCAGCATTGCTACAACAGAAATTGACTAGAAGAGCACAGTTTTCACTTATGAGAGAGAGAATAAAGTTTGATATCTTTTATTCTATATTTTTTTATAGAATATATATATATTATATTTTACATATTGATTAACTTTTACTTTATTTATTAAGACAATATTATATTTCTGAGCAGTTAGTGCAAAAATTAACTTGGCAATCCCATCATGTGTCCAGTGCTGTCAAGTCTCTTTCCCTTTAATTATCTATTAAAAGTTTATGGTTTTTTGTTGTGCTGCTCTGACGGAAAATGGATTATTCATAGATTATTGAATCATATAAGTGAAGAAAGAGAGGCTGCCCTTCTAAACATGCCCTTGTCACATAATTATTGTGTTAACCTGTAACAACACACAGTAGTCTATGTATGAATGAGTGCCTCAAGTAGATCTTGTTTCTCCTTTAAGTTTCCACAGCTACACACCACAACATCTCCAAGTGGTCAGCCAGATACTGATCCTCTTAGCTTGATCCTTTTTAGCCCAGATAAGACGCCAATAAAGACCTCGTTCTCCTGAACACCAATATAGCTCAATGGGAGAGACTGCCAGGGATGAACTGACAAGGTGTTCATGCCGGCAGGGCAGGTAAAGCATGGAGGGATCATTGTGACTGGCTATTGACCTGCAACTTTGTTTACATCCTGGAGAATGGTTTGTTTATGTCCACTTCAAAGTCAATAAGGTGTTGAAGGTCAATGAGTGATCTTCTCAGTTCTGATGGATTTAATATTGACGTGGTTCCATTAATGAACTGTAGTAACAAAACAAGCCAAAAGTATTAACAATAACTATTAAGTCCAATACTGCATTTTAATTGTATTCTATTTATTTTATGTTATTATATTTTTAATACTACCTGCAATTGTAGGTTTTATGCTTTTTGGAGCAGGATCTGTTAAAAGGATGTACAAAACTTGACGGAGCTAGCATGCGATTCTGAATGATGCTGCATACCTCTAAACCAAAATCTGTTGTGTAATCTTACTTTGGTACAAAGCTTAGCTGGACTAAAGAGATGGGAGGTTGCCATACAGCAAAGTAATTAGATTGAGGTTCTAGAATTTGGCCTGAAAAAACAGTGATTGGATAGCTGTATCAGTGTCTAATCAGCCTAATGGAAAGAACCTAACCTTGGGCTGAACTACTGCATAGTAAAGTATACTGTAGCTGCTCATGAATTATATAACATTAAATCATGTCTATGTCTCACTGTGGGGTGATTTTTCTATCCTCACTAAGTAGATTAAAGAGTAACACAGAGCAAAAAATTTGTAAGTGTGATAGTTCAAGTATTTTAATTTATTTTTGCCAGACACATTCGCAGCAAACAGTATAGGCATCATGTGTCACAGTCACTCCAGCAGAATTGATTTTGGGTCACAAAGATCACAAAACTGATGATGTTGGAAACTTTTAATCTAATTTAAGGGCTCAATGGTAGGCGTGGCAGTAGGGCCAATTAACTTAAACACTGAATCTTACGTCATTCTAATTTATTAAATTTATTAAAAAAAAAAAATCTTCGGATCTGAAAAGCCAAATGAGATGGTAAGTAATAAACTCTTTAATTTTATATCTTAATTTTAAAGCCAGCATGGATGAGAGGTCCTTTAAAGCTCTATAAGGAACTTACACTTATAAGTCTTCTTAAGCACAAAAGGTCTAACTGGGTAATTAACAAAATACATTCCATAAATTAACAAAGGTTGATCAGATAACGATCGACAATCAATCGACTGTCAGCAGGTTTCAGATACTGTGTACAAATTATTCACCCAATCCAGTACGAGTCATTTAAATGTTGTCACATTTAGAAAAAAGTTCACTTAAAAAAGTTACTTTGGGCGCCCGGTTAGCTCAGTGGGTAGAGCTGGCGACCCATGCACCAAGGCTGAGTCCTTGCTGCAGCGGCCCAGGGTTTGAATCCGACCTGCAGCCCTTTGCTGCGTGTCTTCCCCTCTCTCTCTTCCCCCCTTTCCTGTCTCTCTCCAGCTGTCACTATCATAAAGGCAATAAAAGCCTAAAAAAATACTTAGATCATATGCAGTGGTCTGCTGATTTATTGTCCCCCTAATAATTAATGAGTTTTTTCCCCTGTTGTTTAATTAATTTTGCTGCAAGGGCTGAAATACATTATATAACAGGAATTTAGAGATAATTTTAATCAGTCCAATCCTCTATGGTTCAGGTTCAATTTGGAACTAAAAGCACTTATTTGAGGTTAGGGAAAATATTGTGGTCCCGGTCAAAAACACTGGTTGACAGTTAGGAGCTAGGATGCAAACACTCAGTCTCCTGTGTCTAACATTATTGACCGAACCTCTTCCCTAAGAGGTTTTGCTTCTGACAGACAACAGTCATTGCTTGCATGACTACAAGAGTTCCTGGTCAGCAAAATTTAAACATAGGTTGAACAAATTATCCATGCTTTTGTTTATCTTGTGAGTTCAGGATTGGTGTTTGTTTCCATTGTCACTTAATATTTAAGTGAGTTCTTCATCTTCGCTCTGTCCACATGACTTTTTTGGTCCAATGAGCACCCAATCCCTCCATTTCCCGTAGGGCATCAAAGTGTTCTTCTTCTCACAATTCCCTCTATTGTCAAGTGTTGTACTATTTCTTACTATAGTTAAATTTGCTAAAAGGCACATTGTTATCCACACAGTTTTCCAATGTGAGAAAAGCTTTAAATTTTACTCACATTAATTTATGAAAGTCTTGCATTTTTAAAATAAACATTAGCTTCTTACATTCATTATATTAAGCATTCCAAGTGATATTATATTCTTTTATTTGTTTTGAACAGTAAATAGTTATGTTGCTGCAGTAGTTTTGTTATGCATAACACTTCTGTTTCCCATCCTCTAGTAAAATAGACAATACTATTTCTGTACTTCAAAGTACTAATTTGTCAGTGTCCACTGCAACAGCAGTCATGCGTAGCAGGCAGAAACTGAAAGTGACCTCATTGTCGTTCTCCAAATACCACAGGGGCGGCCCCCTGTCTTGGCCCGGTATAAAGTCTACAGGGTGTTGCCCTGGTGAGTCTTTAAGTGACAGAACCTAATTCTCAGCACATCAGTCAAGAGGGGCACAGGAGGGAACCCGCTGTGCGAGCAGGAGCTGGTGAAGGTAGCACAATTAGTTGAAGAGGTTTGATTTTTCCCCCTGTCTTTGTCCAAACGTCCTTTCCTCACCCTGGCAGTCGACTTCCACATGGGTCACAGTTCAGCTCAGTGACATGTGTACCAATGGGTTGTGAGAATCTCCAGGGGAGGCATTACATGTCTGTGATATATCCAGGGCTAGCCTTTACTGCAGACTGCAGTGGAGGGTTCTTTAACACATTTCCACTGTATACATCTCATTTTAGTTTATTTAAAGGCTGGAATGGCAGTTGCTACTGTTGCTCCCTGACTGTAGCAGCATCCCACATCTCAGAAAAGTTAAATCAGTGAACATCTTAAAGCATGACACTCACTTTGTTCACAACTCTCTTAGTTTTGTACATTGTCTCCTTTATCTCTTTCATTTACTCTTTGTCCTATAAAGTTTTTAGTAACTACTGATTACATATCAACAACAAAGTGTTGGATTTATTTTTTTGCAAAACCCGAGAAGGTATGTCTGTATATCATGTTTATCATACAGAGTGGTTGTGGTATAAACAAGATAATAACCTCTGAGGTCGTCTGCTTCTGAATAAAGAATATCTCCTTGGAGGCAAAGAACCCCCTCCGGTGTCTCTGAGGGTGTTATTCTCAGAAACATAACGGGGGGCACCACAAAGGTGCTCTTGGTTAAACAGCCTGTCTGTCACACTATAACCAGTCCGCAGCCTCTCTGTCCCACCAGTAGGTAGGTCGTAGCTAGATGCTATCTTTTTTTCCTCCTAATAATAAAGAACATGTGGAGGTGGGTGTGGTTCAAGAGAGCCATCCTGGATCGGATGGGTTTTTGCCCCAAGGATCACCACCAGTCCGCCGCCCTGGGACCGTCCGACTGTCCTTTTGTCTACGCACAGCAGCTGAAGGACGCTGCCTCCAGGTGGCTGCAGCCGGGGGAATCCGCTGGTGAGAGACAGATGCTGGAGCAGGTGGTGCTAGAACAGTTCGTGGAGGGGCTCCCGACCAGGACCATGGAGTGCCACCGACCGGCAGATTTGGAGGCCGCCATCACCCTCGCCGAGGANNGAGGCGGCCCTCTGCACCCACCCGACCAGTACCGGCGCCCCGCAGGAGACCCACAGCCCCGCTTACCCCTTGTCAGGATACGTTTGCCCAGCCTCTCCCTCTGCCTCATGCTAACCTACCCTCTGTTTTCTCTCCATCTCAGGGTCCAGCCGCTACGGGTGCTGCTCTTGACCCACAGAGGGTTCCTCAGGCGTTGGGGCAGGAGTGAGGTCAGTCAGGTGATCCAGGTTGCTGGCCCACCAACACCCTCTCCCAGTTCAGGAGGGACATACAGCGTTCCGGTAAGGATTCAATAGGGTATACATCAGGCAATGGTGGATTCAGTCTGTATGCAGTCTATAATTCATCCGAACCTGGTTCGACCTGGGGCCTGGGGTGGATATTAGGTGTGTGCATGGGGATGTTCACAGATACCCGGTTGTGCCGGTGGAAATTAGATACAAGGGTAAAAAGCATACTGTTAAGGCTGCGCTTAGTTCCCGCCTGATGCACCCCTTGATTTTGGGCACGGATTGGCCTGGGGGCAGAGATTGTGGCGTAGAGGCACTGCCTTCTGCGGATATCGAGCTTCTGCGATAATTCCACTCTAGGACTATCACAAAAACAATAACAACCTGCCACTCCAGTTGAACATGCGGGCCGATGAGCGTCCATGCCGTACTATTACGGGTTCAAATGGAACCCTCAATGAGCGGCTAATGGACGCAAAGGGCCGCTCCCCCCTCCCCGCTCTGCCAGGTGTCTCCGGACCTGCCTTGCGTCCCACTGCAGCACAGCGCACATATTTTATTTGTCTACTTGGTCGATGAACGGCACCCCCCAACACACTGCCCCACTAATCTATTTAAAAC
>NW_023339729.1:7944071-7956863 GCF_004916995.1 Morone saxatilis
CAAAAAATTTGTAGTTTGGTGATATGTTCGCATGCAGACTTAATTTTTTTAATTCCTTTATTTTTGGCAGACACATTTCGGCGCGCAGCAAACCTGCTTCAGTATAAAAAAGTGTATAGGCATCATGCTGGTCACAGTCACTCCAAGCAGAATTGCAGTTTTGGGGCCACAAAGATCACAAAACTGGGGATGATTGTTGGAAACTTTTTATTTTAATTTAACGGGCTCAAGCATGTGTACGCTGGCCAGGTTTGAGGGGCCTAATGTAACTTTTAAACAACAATCTTGTACGTCTATTCTATTTACTTATCCAGTATCTTTATAAAAAAGAAAAAATCTGTCGGATGCTGAAAAGCCAAATGGAGATTGGTAAGTAATAAAACTCTTTAAATTTATATATCTTAATTTTAAAGCCAGGCATTGGCATGTGGACAGGTCCTTTTAAAGCTCTATATAAGAAAACTCATATATACACAATAGCGCAACTATAACAATAAGTCTCGTATATCATGAGTAATAATCGTACAAAAGGTCAATAACTGGGCTAATTAACAAAATAAATTCCATAAAAATATACTAGCACAGAGAAAGGTTGGATTCAAAAGACTTGCATGTAACTGTTCAGCTGACTTCGACTCGCAGCTCCTATCAATACGGACTGATCAGACACATGGTTTCAGAATAGAGATATGAACTGTGTACAAAATTGTAGATCCCTCACACCAGTGCCTTAATCCATATACGAGTCAATGAGCCACAAATTGTTGATGACCCTCTTATGAAATATACGTTACACTTAAAATGAGGTTACTTTTGGGCGCATAACCGGTAATAGATCAGAAGATAGGGGTGTAGAGCTGGACGACCCAAATGACCAAGACCTGGAATGCTTGCTGGTCAGCTGGAGGGTTAAGAATTCCGAACCTAGCCGCGCCTGTTGGCTGCCGTGTCATCCCTTCTCTCGCTCCCCCGTTGCTCCTGTCTGTCTCCAGCTGTCACTATCAAATAAAGGCATAAAAGCCGAAAAAATATACTTTAACAAAAAAAAAAGTTATTACTTAGGCCTATAATATAATTTACATCTACAATACATTTCATTCTTTCATGACAGTCAGGCTCATGAATATTAAAGTGAAGTACTACGGCTGTTTATTATTGACAAAGTTGTAATGTATCGGACGTTGTAATTCGGACATTTTGTGTATTATCTTTAATGGCTTATTTGCAATTGAATGAATGCATCATTCCTCGAGCACCTAAACTTTACATCCATTAAGTCTCACCAGAAGAAACATGTGATCTATTTCCTCTTGACCTGACTGCCAGAGCGCAGAGCAGATCAGAGGAAGAGGTGTCGCTCTGCCAGCTAGAGGTTTTAGGGTTTGGGGTGAGCTAAATCCAGGCAGCTGAACTCTGAACTGCAAGCCTAATACTGTACCTATAGATGAACCTGGCTGACTTAGGTATACTTATGACGTTGGTTATGTTAGGGGGGGATCAGACAGGCATGAATGAGCGCCAAGAATAAGATCCCTTATTGATCTCTATTGTTGTGAAAGTGCAGACTTGACAGATTGGCAGGAGCTAAAATGTGTCTCACAGAGCTACCCACTGTAAATCTGTCAGGACATTCTTTTAGAATAGTTAAAGAGCAAGAATTATGAAGAGTTTTAAATAATATTATCAGTGTCAGATTCTTACTGATGGATTTAAGCAAAAAACAACGGAGTTATCTTTGCACTGAAAATATATCCAATTTATTTATCCTATTGCATAACAGAAAAGCCAGAAATGTGCTCAGTGTCCCGTTTCTTTGGAGAGGTGCCCGTGTCGCAGTATTGGTGCGGGTGCCAGCCACATGCCCGTTTAGACAAAGAACGCCCCATACAGAGGAGGAATAGAGGAGAATCTCTGTTCACATTAATCGCTCTATTGAGGCAGAACAACAGTTTTTTAATCTTAGATGTACAGCCATGTTCTTTGTTATAAACACATATATCCATTTGAAGAATACCGTAACAAGATTAATAATTATAAACTACTCTACACCATAAGCCAGGCAAATGATCTTTTATAAAGATCTTATCTTCGGCACATATTCATTGAGGTTTTTTTTAAAAGTCTGACACTGCATTACAGGGATGGTAGACAGCTGCCAACACTGGAATGAAAGTAGGGCAGCAGAACAGTTAATGTACCTGCCGTCTTTGTTCTTCTGAACCACAGACCACATAGGAGAGGGTTTAGGAAAACTCATTAGCTGTCTTCTGTTAGGAATAGCATTCAGGTCATTCCTTCAATCTCATTTAAACAATTGAATTCAAAAAACTCCCCTCAGATTTAAACCATATCACAGGGGGAAAAGATAACAGTAAAATTTAAATATTATTCCCTTATTCTATGAATCTGACCTCCATATAATAACAACATCAGTACAAGAGAAAACACAAATTCAAAATGCTGCCAATGAAAACTATTTACATGCACACAGGACTCGACTGTGCTGCTGCAGCGTGTGTGGACACACACACACACAAACACACATAGGCTCAGTGACCTTCACAGCACTATGAGGAAACATTCAAACTGAATATATTTACAAAACTTTACACGTCTGGGTCATTTAGATCATGTTGATCTAAATGAGTCTCATGACAAGAGCTGCAGGAAGCATTTTGTTAAATGGCAGTCATTCATCATTTGTGTGATCTACCTTTAGTGACATCACTGCACCCTGCAGTACATGCAGTGCACTATAAAGTATTAAAGCACTTAGATCTTGAAAATGCAACGTACAACAAAACACAACAGACAAAAATATTTGACTTGCAGGGCAGAATAATCACAACCAAGACACTTCATACATCTAATGTTTCTTAATTCTGTCCTCTGGGCTCTGCAGATCACTGATCAGTCTCTTGTGCATGTCAACCTGCCTATCCTCTGATTCATCCCACACGGCTTTATCTCACCTTGTGTTACTTCCCGGCAAAGGCTCTCCTTGTTGTTGTTATTGTTATTGCTATTGCTGTTGTGGCATTTCTTCTCCTCCACCACCACTACTTCATCCACAAAACTGGAAGTGCTCTTCTCTTCTTCCTCCTCCTCAGATGCTGAGGAGCTCCACACCTCCATGGTGAACAGAGAAAAGCTGCCCTCCGTCTCTCCGTCCATCAGTTAAATCCCTTGTCCTTCCAATTCTACTAAGCGTTTGCTGTGCTGTGAAACACCAGTGTTGTCCCTGGCATCATTCTGCTGGCTGTGTGTTGAGGAAAACAGTATCCACTAGCCTACGTGAGCGGGTGTATACACCTTTGTTTGTGTGTGCAAGAGAATCTGAGCTGCTTGGTGTTAATATATAATCCCAGAGACTGTAAAGGCCATCTGTCGTCATGCCTGCCTCCGTTCACCTGGCCACGTTGGACTACCGGGTAAGAAAAGAGGGGAGGAAGAGGAGGAGGGGTGAAGGAGGAAGGACAATCTAAACCGCGAGCTGCAAAAGCTGATATTGATCACACTGACCTTGTCCAAGCACAAAAAGATAAGTATCACAAGGCTTTCATTGAGGAAATAATTTAGGAGTGGAAAGCTGATGCAGTATAAAAGGATGCTGGATTAAGCCCACCCACCCCTGTGAATTTGAGGGAGTTGGTAGGTTCCGCTCATGCCAATGGCTGTTCTTGGTCTGCGCACATACGTAGGAGCAGATAGAGAGAGGGCTCTGCGTAACAGTGATGCAGACAGTCACACCCACTTCTCGGGGGTCTGATGGAAGCAATAGGGTGAATACATTTTATGATTTTATGTGTTTATGTGACAGGGATTAATGAGGGGGGAAAAAATGTCATTTTTCGTTCCCTCTATTCATTTCTTTTGTAGAATTAGGGCAACCAAGAAGATTGTTTTACATCCTGTATCATTTCCTTGGTATCAGGGACAAAGGAATTTCCAGTGAATCTTCCATCAAACTCCATTGTGCTGTGATGATCCAGTCATTCTACACCCTTTCATCATATTCACCGCCTTGTCTCTGCCCATCTCTTGCCCTTGCAGTTGCTATCCTAGACACAGCAGTTTTCTTACAATCAATTATTAATCTCCTCATTCATTTTTCACACACAAACTGACCGTTTCAGGTCAAATGCTGCACGCAAGAGACAGTTGAGACACAACTTTCACCATCTGTTATATCCCATCTTCTTCCTGTGCTGTCTTTGGAAGCATTTGCTGGTCCCTGCAGAATAAAATCTTTGAGGGCAGCATATCTAAATGAAACATATATGGGCTAAGTGGAAATCATATCAGCCTCTACAGTACTGGTTCAACCAGTTGAAGTTAACAGGCCAGTATTATAACAACATAACTAAAAATGCTGAAAGGTTATGTAGGTTATAAGGAAGTAATGTCTAAGTAAGTACTTTGGCCACAATAACAAGCAAAGACGTGACACGGTCTTCATCTATGAGTCACGTCCCAGTAATAAAAACAACACTCCAGTCCAGTGCTTTGATTCAACCTGCTCTAAACATAATATCACCTGGATGATTGTCAAGAACCTTATATTAACTATATTAACTATCTATTAATTAATGAGCGGCAGTTTGTTACAAAAACAGAGGCAATAAAGCACTGAAATCAACTCAACCCACTACTGTAACTCAACGTGACGTAAGTACTTTATCACTAGTACAAGTTTCTGCAGACTGAGAGCTGATATCGCTGGTCAATATTTGTCAGAGGAAACACCCTGAAAGGTAATTTGCCACATACAGAAATATAGCAATACATCACATTCTGCTCATGTTTCTGATACAATATATAAACAATCAGTACTATTTAAAGCAGTCTACCTGCAATCTGCCAACTCTCCACTACAAGAGTTAAACAAGCTGCAGACAATGTTTATAATATAACCAGACGAGTGAGTTGCTTTTGCTGCACTGCACGTCTGAGTGGAGTTGAGCATGTTGAGTATGTCCAATGTACTTCGTGTCATGGATCAATGGTTTTTCATGTCTTCAATGTTTTTTTGGGTGTGGCTTAAGAATGTTTTCAAATGTTTCCTTGTCATACTGGTTTGTGGTTTAATCATTTATAACGAAAATCGTATAAGGTTTAATATGTAATGTTTCACATGCTATGTGAGACAAAATATTTATGCTGTTTACCAACTGTTTATAGAAAATAAATAACATTATCTATTGTTTTTCTAGTTAATCTCTTCAATAAACAAATCTGCCTGTGTGCAACTACTGAAATTGAGAAGGAACCAAAACAATCACGGCACTGCCAACTCAGGGGTCGGCATGTAACTATTCCACATTAGAATTAGTCATTTGATGCATTGATACCACAAATATTGATACAAATATTGATTATTGCAACTTTAAGAATAATTTGGCCGAAGTGCAACAGATTGTACACAGTAAAAGAAATATTTAGAGATTGCTATATAACACAATGATAATATTTAGGACCAGCTGAAACACAGGAGTTCAATCAGAAAGAGATGGAACAGAGAAGGAAGCAGTGAGCTACAGTAAAGAACACTGAAAACAAACAACACCATATGCCACCTGTCAAAAAGAGTCAAATACTACAACATGGCACAGCATGGCACAATCTGCGTGAGCCAGGTTAGTCTGTCCTGGTCCTGATAGGAACATGTGACTTGGCATCAGCTGGGTACAGCCTATCTAGCATTATGAGGACCCAGCCATACAATCTCATGAAATCCCATCACTATTAAACAAGGTCATCTGGCGTAAAGGATATCTTGGAAACGTGTTCAGATATCACTGTAAAGTAAATATAGAGTGTTCAATGTTATGTGTCGCTAATTAAAACACTGATTTACTGGCTCTGCTAAAAAGGTCTTCAAAAGGTGAGTTTAAACGTTGAATAACTACAGCACAGAACCTCTAAGACTCCATTTAAAATCTGACAGCAGATCATAATGTTTAGGTGTGGTCGGTAAAAATATGAAAACAATATTATCACTAATGCACATGGTCACAAAGACCTACCTTATAGTATTTAAGGTGTGGATGCACACAACCTCCCATCACCCCACAAGTCTAGACAACCTGTGCAACTAATTATAAACTCTTTCCAGATTGCTACGGCCCTGGAAATTGACTTGCCAACAATGTCGTCATGATGTCAGAGTGGCCGTCTGCTGTTCTCCAGTGGAAACTGCTTAGGAAGCCAAGTGACGGCAGGTTAATCGGCTTGGTGACATTTGACATCTGTGACTCAAATGTGAGTGTGTGGAGGAAGATTAGGCTTCACACACTGAGGTCATTATAAACACTCACACTTCATTTCATTTTCAGGAAAAGACAACACTACCCTACTGATGTGGCTACGGTTGCAACCAATTGCTATCAATTAAAATGTCATTTATTTTCTGGTGTAATGAATCGCCTAGAAAATGTCAGAAAATAGCGGAAAATGCCCACCACAACTCCTAACATCCAAGGTAACATCATTTGCTTACTTATTTTCCCTAAACAACACTTCAAAACCAAATAATCAGTCTATTATAGAATAAGATTGCAACAGAATCTATGGACGCCTGGTGCGTTTTGAAAATAAGTGCTGTGGACTGATGAAGTTCATATGGAACTCTTTGGCCACAATCGAAGTTATGTTTGGAGAAAAAGGAAGCAGTATTTCATGAAAAGCACACCTTGCTAACTGTTAAGCATGGGGGTGGATCTATCATAATTTGGGGTTGTGTTGCAGTCAGTGTGCACAGGAAACATTGCAAAGGTGGAGGGAAGAATGGATTCCACTAAATACCAACAAAGTCTGGAAGCAAAGATCACACCATCTGTAAAAAAGCTGAAGCTGAAAAGAGGATGACCACTACAACAGGGTAATGATCCTAAACATAACTTGAAAACCACCATGGACTACCTCAAGAGATCCAGCTGAAGGTTTATGGAATGGGCCTCTGAGAGGTGTGCATGCAAGACAGCCCAAGAATATGGCAGAACTAGAAACCTTTTGCAAGGAAGAATGTAAAAAGCATCCCAAATACAAGAATTGAAAGAGCTGGCTAAAGTTTCTCTTAAAAAACTTAAAAAATAATTATGCATGAATGTTTGCTGAAATTATTATATTATATTATATGTGCCATATCCTTAAAAGATCACCAGAATATGTTATTTGTCAAGGGGTGCCCAAGCTTTCACATAAAAAATCTGCCTTCCCTCTCCCTCCCCCTTTCACTCCTGTGTGCCTCTGCTCACGTACACATGTAAAAATCTGTATATCATTATTTAGAAGTGCTGCTTTTGTATCATTTTCAAGCCAACAACAAAGCTGGTTTTGTAAGTTTTGAAACGGCTATCATTTTGGAGATTATTTTCAACCAACTATGATGCTAGGTACTCCCTTTCCTTTAAGTTCATAACCTTCCTTTTAAAGTGTTCAGCAGCATTTGCCAAATACAAAAGTGCTGTGGTCCACTTCACAAGCATTAAAAGTAACACATTAACTTGCAACAAACCTTGACAACTTCACTTGAAGTCACATGAAGTGCTGGGACAACACCTACATTTCTATATTTACTTCCCGATAGAGACACACTGTTTCCATTGTTACACCCAACATATTCTACTGACAAATATGGCCACAAGGAGTCTGTATTCATCTAGCTTATTAAACTAACTGGGATTTCTGCTCAGCTGTAAAACATCTTGAAACATGACGCCTAGTATGAACGTAGCAATACTGCAAAAAGAAAACACTGCAAGTAAATGCCCTAAAATGACTTTGACACCTGGTCCCAAAACATTTCACATCAAAGGTCATTTGGGAATATAAAGTGTGGCTTAATTTCAGCAAAGCCCACAGAGCATGACACTGGTAATCCCATCACTACACACTATATTGTATGTTACGTGCAAATAAAACAGTACTCACAGAAGTACTTCAGGGTCTCTTCAATCTGCTCATGTGTGAGTCCCAGAACGACTTCTGGTGGCAGCAGAGGGGTGTGCAGCCAGTCATCATTGTCATATCCAAACACACTGTCTGCTCGAAGAGTGTAGTTGGGCTGACCCTCAGACAGGAGGCTCACTATCTCCAACTCCGGCAGGTCTGAACAAAGGTCTGAGTGTGGGAGAGTGGTTGTTTGTACATGTGTGCATTTATGTGTTTGTATAAAGATTCATGTGTGTTTGGGTTTATGTACGAGGAAAAACAAAGACAGAGAAAGGAAGCAGCACTTTATGTCACATGGCACACTGCCCTCTACTGACAAATCTATGATCCTACATTGTTCTCTTACTCACAAGTGTACACTATTCACAACTGAGTTAACCATCACTGCTTATCATCAACATGTACAGTGAGGGATTTGCAGATTGTTGAGTAAGTGAAGTTTTCTTTGTGACTTGCCTGTTAAAGTTGACACATCATGGCAGGTTTGTTGTCCCAGGTCCCTGAGGTTCCCAGGTGAAGTAAGATGAAGAGGCTGCGGGGCCACATCCAGGGCCCCCGGCACCTCCCCCCGCCCCTCATGGAGGGAGAAGGCTGACTGGGAGTCCAGGTGGGCCTGTGGGGGCCAGGAGGGAGGAGAAAGAGGAGCAGGAGGAGGAGAAGAAGAGGAGGGAGACGAGGCAGGGTGGAACAGCTTGACTGAGGATAGACGGTTCAGGTTGAAAACAAACTCAGAGCTGGGTGTCCCACTGTGGGACTGAGGCCCCCTGGTGGCTCAGGGAGACAACGCAGGCGTCCAGGGCATCAGGCTCTGATTGGCCAAGAAGGTTATAACTAGAAAAAGGAAAATACAAAGAGGAAGAGAGGGAAGAAAAGAAAACAGAAACATTAGGATGTTAAAGGAACTATGTGCAGGGATGTCTTTAATAGACGGCAGTACAGTACAGTTATTTTGTACAGTACAGTTATTTTGTACAGTACAGTTATTTTGTACAGTACAGTTGTTTTGTACAGTACAGTTATTTTGCTGAATATTGCAATTTTGTCATACAGTACTGTATGCCTAGACCGCAATATAGTCAGTTTTTTGGATTTTCCAGTAAATAAACACATCTAATGTAAAACTGAGACATCCCATATTTAATGTGTGGGAATATAATGAACATTTTTATTTTACCATAGGCCATTTAACAGACCTATAAGACCTTTAAGTATAAAACATCTCTCATGTGTTGTATTTTTCAAATCTTTTTTCAATTATTCGTGCAGCCCTACTCCAATCTAACACTATGTGTGAGAACAGTAACTAACAAAAAAGTGCCATATTATTATTATTATTATTATTATTATTATTATTAACTCCAATGACACACTGTGTACATTGCATATAGCCCATTTTAGTGATAGAACAGGGGAAATAAACAAACTGAACAACATATGTTATTTTGGCTACGGTTTCTAATACAGCTAATCATCTAAGTGATTGAGATCCATTTATTTTTCAGAAGCTCTGAACCCTCCCAGCATCAAACCTTTTGTTTGATCCAAAAGCCTTTCACTATAAACAAAGCTGGGCCTGGCCTCCTGTCTGTGTTTCAGGGTCACACGGATAGAGTTACCACTGCCTGAAGCTACACAGATCAAGTTCCTCATAACTGTTTCACTCCTTTAAACACACACAGCATGAGGCAGTGCTTGCTATATGAATTACACACAAAGCCATTAACACTAGTAGCTACAGAAACTGTAGGAAGAGTGTGTCTAATTCCATACAGTACAAAACAGACAGTCCAGATCTGCACTGATCTGTGTCTGACATCAATACTGTCTTTGATATAATGCTCCATACAGGATGTAGCATTTACAGTATGTCTCCCATTTTAAATATTGCCCAATAACATACACATATGGAAGAATGAATAAAACTTATTCTCTATTACACCTCATGTACGTATATCAGGAAGATTCTAACTTGAAGGGAGGATTTGCTGTTGTATTAGACTGCATTAGTTTTAACTACTGTAGGTATACCTAATAAACCGGCAACTGACTGTATAATGTATGTAGGTTTGTCTTTTTATATAATATCTGCGAGCACAGCACCATATTTTCATTAGAAACCTTAAGCAAAAAAACACAATGTTGTGTGTATGGATCATAATAATTTAGGTCAAAATACACAGAGGTATGTTTTTTGACTGTACTACATGAACTGTATTTTACAGATTTTTACATTGATAATAAAAATAATAAAACATAAAAATATCCTCACGTGGTTCAAAAAGTTGTGCCACACCAAGGCGTTATACTTTTACCAGTAACTGGTATTGGTAACAAAAGGACATTTGATACTTTGACCCAGTTATTGCAGTCAATAAAACATGATGGCCAGAGGGCCAAGGGTTAGGGCCAATTAAAGCAACAGCTATTAGCCTATCATGTGCTAGCATGTGCGCATATGCACATGAAACAAACACAGCTGAAGACTGCAGCTGTGTACACATTGTAACACACCCACCCAATTACACATGAATGAACCCCCCCCAGCACCAGTATCACTATCACCACCAGAAGCCCTTTATTTCCCTTTATCCTCGCTGCTCCCCACTGCACAATGCATCCAATCAGCTGAGTGTATTGGTCTGTGGCCAACACTTCCCCATCAATCCTCTCCCTCTCATAGATGTCAGAGGAGTCACACCACCTGAATATACTTCAGCTTTTATATATTTACCCCCATCAGACTGTCCAATTCTGGAAGGAATCTATCTGTGCTGTAAGGAGAGTTAGGGCTCTCACTTACACCTACGACAGAATTTATTTTGCATAATGATCATATGCACACAAAACAAAAGCAATGTTTTCACAAAGAGGCCAAAAACCCAGGCAGGTCCAAGGTTTTCACATGAACACTGTCAGTTCCAATTTAGCAGTGAGTGAAACACACTGCTGGTTTGTTAACCATGCAGCCAAGCGAGACCCTGTCAGCCACTTATGGTGACACTAGGGGACATGGTTATTAACCATCTCTCCCTCCTTTGTATCCTCATCTTTTTATTATGCTAGGCAGGATGCCAGAGAGAAAAAAACCCAAATCCTAGCTGAGTAATCACCTAGATCATCATTTGTACAGAACATAATGGAGCTACAGAGAAGATTAGTGCACCAACCTCTGTGTTTAGAAACAGCAACAGAATAATTGGCCAAAACAGACTTAAAATGCCATCAGGGGTTTTTGAAAGTGTACTGTAATCACTGCGACTTTAATCTAATAAAACAATAACAAAAGTTGTCAGGTACCAGTAGCCTGGTGTTTCATGCTACTGGACTGAAGTCACATCTGAACTGAAACTGTTTGCCTTTGACCTTGAAGCCTGGCTGGAACTGAGCTGAACTCAACAGGGGTAATGGGTGTTTGAAAAGCTCTACGTTGGTACTCTCTGCAAACAATGCCCTTCCAGGAGGGTGTGTACGTGAGCAGAGGCACACAGGAGTGAAAGGGAGACGGAGGAGGGGGAGGGAGAGAGAATGCACTAAAGGGGTTGAAGGAGGGGTGCATTTGAGACATGGGTTCTTTCTGCAAGCTAGCCAAAAAGGCTCTTTTCTTGTTCCCCTTTCTGTAATTAGCTCTGAACGTATTGCTGCTGCTCAAAAAACAGGAAAAACTGTTAGTAGTTCATTCAAACTGCAAAGTCAAAATGATCTACTTTGACTGGGACGTTGCAGCAGTGTTGGTCATCTTAAACATATAGAAATCAGAAAAATATTAACTACTACAACAGACTATTTTAAAAATTTAAAATCAAATTTACTGGAACTCAGGTCAGGTTAACAAATACACAATTTGGCCCTCTTCCTAAACTGGCTTGAAATTAAAAAGGTATGGAGAAACAAGGAGAAATAGTTGTTTCAGAATAATTTACTGTAGCTTTGGTCCAAAAAGCTGAAACCAATTAGTACTTTGTACTTTTCCATAATTTATTGTTGGCTAAATCAGCACCATTTATCATAATACAAAAGTTAATAACGTTAGCGAGCAAGCAAGCTAATGGTTACCTAGTCAGCTGCCACCCAGCCACGCTGAAAAACATTATCTCGCACTGTCAACCGACAAAGTAGCCTGTAAACAGCAAGCCAGTAAATGTGTCCGCCAGTTTATCCCCAGGAGTATGTTATCACATACTTTGGATTATCAGAAAAAAACAGTGATTAATACATAAAAATAAATAAAATGAGTCAGAATTGTACAAATGAAATCTTGTGACCAAGAAGGAAAGTAAAAACACATTCTCTAAACCTAAAACAGCAGTTTACATCCATTCTCCAGGGTTATTAATATAACAGGAGAGTGAACAATATTGAATAGAAAATGAGACTTCCTTTGAACTGGTTTACTTCTTAAACATCTTACATCTGTAAAATTACCAATAAAAGTAACTAGGGCCTTAAAGTGATTTAAAACCCTTGAAGTACAAACTCACTTAACCCCAGCTTGCATAGACCTTGCAGGCACACGGGAATTAACGCACACACAATGTCTGGGATATTGGCAGGATCTATCATCAAAACTTTAATTAGTTCAGTTCTTCTTGAAAAACGTTCTCTGTGGAAACGCACGAAGATCCAAAATGCTGGATTAAATATTTGAACCTAATCAGCTCAGAGGATAAGATGACCCAACAGTGCGTATAGTACTGTATGTTATAGTCCAGAGATAAGACGACGTGCATCAGTTCACGATCTGAGCACATCATCAAGTCCACAAACAATTCACAATACCTGCAACCTGCATGCACACACACACACACACACACACACACACACACAGCATCACAAGACATT
>NW_023339729.1:7956963-7965675 GCF_004916995.1 Morone saxatilis
GATCCTATATTCTATTTTAATCCTAACAAGGCAGGCACAGAGGATTATAAATGGTCTAGTAGCTGGAAAGAAAAAGATATTGAGTATAGCTCTGTATGTCATCATATTGAATACATACTGGACTGTAAACTTGAGATGTTAATTAAATATTGTTATGTTTTAGCAATAATAACCACACACACACATTATATGGTCAAAAATAATGTTGTATATAGTGTAATTAATCACCCAACTCTGAACCCTTAAAAACCATTAGCTTGATTCATTGAGTCCAGTAAGCATTAACCAGACCCCAACCTTTAAATAAGCCGACATTAGCTCATTGCAGATATACCGGTATGGGGGCATATGTGAGCCAATAAATAGCTATAAACTGAAATGAAGAAATAAATTCATATTTATTTATGAAAAAAAAAATCTATATGGGTATCAGCTTTAAAAGTCCTGTATCGGCTGGGCTAGAGACATTACCTTTCCATGTTATCAGTAACCAGCTTCACACAGCCACAAAAAAACCTGCTGTGAAACCGGTGTCCGGTCATACTGACATTTACAACCTCATGAATAATATCAACCACATTACTGTAACTGACAGTTGTTCTGAAGCTCCAGACTCCGCTATTGTGTTGAATTAGGAGTATAGTTTGGTGAACCATTAACAGCCCATACGTTCTTTGCCAAGTTTCTATAAAAGGACACGTTTATTAGTCACTCTGAGATATCAATCATAAAGGCCATAGAGGGAACAGCTGAGAAATGAGAGTTTCAAACTCAGACGAGGACTTTAAACTCTCGCAGTACAGTCTGGTGTCGCCACGTGATCATGGTTCACTTTCATACAACAGAGATATGCTGGAAAATGATATGCTGATATCTGTCATACTATTAATAACATCTCTTTTAAAATATCAAGTCAGCACAATGCAAACATAAAGCCTGCATCCTAACAAAAGACAGGATATGATGCCTGATAGAAAACAAATACTGACGTTTGCCACATTAAAGAGAGCTGGAAAGACTTGGGAAATGTACTGAAAAAGATGAGGCAGCTGAGATGAAAAACTGGAGAATGGTTGGGCTGCAACTAATGATCATTTTAAACATGTTTTTAAATGTATCGATTAATCATTGAGTCTTCAGAATCATAGAAATAAAAGAAAAATCTGAATTTCTCTTGTTATCTCCATCTTCAAATTGCTTGTTTTGTGCGACCAACAATGCAAAACTCAAAATATTCAGCTTACAATAATATGAAAGACAACAAAGCTTCATAATTGAAAAGCTGCAACCAATGAACGTTTAGCATTTTCGTGTGTGACAAACAATAGATTATCAAATTTGTATGCGATTAATCAACTAACCGCAGTACTAGAAAAGAGTATGGTGTTCAAATGAGAATTAGACACAGAGATAAAATAGACAAACAGGAGGAAACAAGCATGGGAAACAAACAACAGGCCGCTATACAGAGGACCTAATGTGAGCAAGAATGTCACCCTGACAACTGGGGGAGCTATATCTGGACGGCAACAACATGAGAAAAGAAAGTGGCCACAAAAACCCAAATACCAATTACTCACTCTCTAAAGGGCAATCTGCTCTGTTCACTCAGTATGTGGTCCTTTAAATCTGCTCCAGGAGGAACTGTGAGGGACATGTACAACTTTGGTTCAAAACATCACAGTTCAACTTAATCATCCTGTAGATGTTTGAGATTCAGACTAAGAGTTAAAGATTAGGCTGGTGTACAACAGAGAGCCAGCTTGCTGAGTTACTGACTGCCATGATCTTTAAAACAGAGAGGAGACGCAGAAATCAAGAGGCAAGGTTTAAACAATTAGAATTATTCATAATTATTCCTCATCAGCATTATATCACACTGGGTTGTCTTTTTGGAAAGCTTTTTATCCATCCTCAGCTGCAAAGTTCCCTAAGAATTAAATATGTACCTGAAGGCTGAAAAAACAATAACAACACATTAACATTAACTACCTAAAGTTTACACCAGACTAAACTGTACTTCGGCTGTGCTGTATTTGATGTGTCTTTGATGGTGATTTTCTCATAGCTACTAGTTTGATTCTCTATTCTTAACCCATTAGCCTCATCTGATAACTGATCAAATTAACAAGCAGAAAATATTAACAGTAACATGAGATCAATATGTTGATGTTAATGTAAATGCCAGTGTCCAGGGAGGGAAATTAGCGTCAGCCAATTGCAAAATTATGAAATACGAAAGTGGCTGAAAGATTTCAGACGTAAAATGATTATTTGTTATTAGGTGGCTGGTGAATTAGAACATTTATCTGTCAGTGGGTGGTAGATGTTCTTTATTTAAAAAGTTAATTTCCCACACTTTTGTCTTATGTTCAGTCATATAACTGCTCAAATGATTTGCTATGTATTCTTATGTGTTTAGAAACAGGTGGATAAAACAGCAACAGACAGAAGATTAAATGGGAAGTCTCCCTCACTTTGTAACATCTAACAATTCAGAGATGAACCTAACACACAGTCAGAAGAGAAAATGAAAGCCTGAAGAAAAACTTCAAAATTACCATAACTGACTCAACTAAGACAAAATGAGCAGAAGTAAATTATATTTAGTTCAGTCATGTTGACACGACTAGTACCAGGAAGGGAGAAAAACAAACAGGTAAAGTCTTTGTGCTGGATCAAGGCTAATCAACACAGACTGAGTACAGCAACAGACCACATGCTAAATGCTAATAACACTGGACAAGCAGGCATGGTATAGAATGAATGAATTAAAATGAGAAAGACTTACTGTGCTGCCTCAGTCGTTATTTTAGCTTGTGATGTTCTGTGTATGTCCTGCCTCCTTTAGTGTGTGTCCATCAAATCAATGCTCTCTGCTGCTAGTGCTGCTTTACCGGCCGGCTTCTGTCCTGTCCTGAGTGTGTCCTGTCAGGAAGGGAGAGAGGAGGCAACAGTGAGCCAGGGTGGAGGTGGGGCTGAAGAGGGAATGAAAGAGGAGGAGGGACATTCAGAGAAAAGGCGTGCTGGTTTATCACGGTGTCCGCCAGAGAAACAACGGACAGGTTATTGTACTACAGCAGCAGTCCAGGATTTCCCTCTTCCTCATGGACACAGACATTTGCATCAGCCAAACACTGCAAAGCTCCAGGTTCTGGTTCCTACTGTTTTATCTAAATTAAGATTACACACATAGTCCAGCCTTTATCACAGCACCAATGCCAAGTCTGTTTCCCAGCACAGCTCGTCACTCATTTACAGACAGCAATCATTGATTAATTACTAGCTATCAAAGTAACCGAAAAGAAAGGCTGCAGCTGACAAATCAACCTTGTGTATGCTGTATCCTCTTTATGCATTTATGTTTCTTTTTTTAAACAACATAACAATATATTAAACTATATAACAATAAAGGCTCCTCCTTCCTTCCTTCCAAGGTGTCTACCTTTTTATTTGGACCTTACTTTATCTTGCATGTTTACACTTGTAAGGGATTTACAGATTCTTGATGGCAAGTTTAGACTACATCCTGGGAGAGAGATAAAAACAGATAAATAAAGATTTTTAGGAAACAGTAGTGGTGTGTACTGTAACTAGTTTATCATGTAACTCACAGAGGCCAGCACTTTTGGTCAAAGCTGGCTTAAGGTAATGCACAAAACAGTTCATGTTCCAACCTTTAAAATCCGAACAAATGACATTTGTAGTTAATTCTGTTGTTGATACTGAAATTCTTACTGAAGGATTAAATGTTGACCAAAAAAGGGCATCTTCCACTTCTTAACCTCTAAATAGCACAAAGACCAGCAACTCCTCTGTTCTCCAACATGTAACCTGATACAGTCATGATATCACAGGAAATAGCTAAAACATTCAATTACATCACACAAGATGTTGTCCAAAAAGTAAGGAGCTTAAATTCCTCAACAGTGCTGAATAGTTTGAGTTAAATCTGTTCTTTAAAGGGGCTCCGTCTACGCTCCACAAACACATTTACTGACTGGAAATAACAGAAAAGTAATGCTTAATGGAGAATGGCATTTGGACATTTTTTACAATAATCAGCTATTTAAATGGTTTTGCTTTTTCTGAAAAAGTACAAAACAGCAAAAAAGGAAGAACTGCAAGATTGTCCCATAAAACTGAGACAAATGTCCACAAGCACTGCATCAAGGGAAAACAGACATGCAGAGAGAAATGTTGGTAATAGCATGTTGCTGCCAAATGCTATTGGCAATCAGAAATCAACTTGTGAAATAAATACACACAGTACATTTGTTTATCTCCCATGTTTTGCCACAAGACTTCCCTTTTTCTTGTGTTTTTTGGTGATAAAGAAATATAAACCTTTAGAAAATAAGAGACAGTGAGAGAGAAATAATATTTCAAACTAATTTTGTTTTTAACTCTGTGTCCCTCTAATAATATAGGCCTAATTAAGTTTCAGAGATTGCTATTCATTAATAACTAGGCCATAATACTATAACAATACTTTTTTGATACATTATTGAGGAATATAAATGTTTTCCAACATTAACCTTTTTTTATTAAAAATGCCTCATGTCCAAACACACAACAAACAAGAACTAAAATCAGAAACTGTCTGATCAAAGTTTTTTTTAAAAAGCATAGATCTGATCAAACATGATGCAAACTCACAGTAGTTGACAGTTTAGCAATATAGCAATATAGTAGTTGATACACACTAGTCAATACACAGTGTACTTTAAAATGTTTTCCAGCTTTTTGTTGCTATTTGTTTTTAACAGCCTTCTCTGAAACTTTCTATAATAAGTGAAAAGTTGTGTGAAGGTTACGAGATAAACACACAAAAGGGGAGAGTAAGACAGTGTGAGACAGATTAATTATTATTTCCCCTTGGCTGTATTACATGAAGGGTAATCGTGTGCCTCTCACTCCATGCATTAATACCTAAACCCCATTTTAGTTTGTATTTGGGTTAGCAGTGAGGACGGTTCCCTACTTTAAATCACTGTTGAATACACAGTGAATAATGTGCTGTTTGCACACAAAGGTGCCATTCATTCCCCACCAGTCTGTGTGTGTACAGAGGCTGCACCTCCTGTGAGTCCCTGCTGTCTGAGTCTACAGTCAAACAGGTATACACAGGCTACTGTGATTGCAGGGAGGGGGAGACCTCTTTATACGTCAAGTACTGGACTCACAAGTGTTTCAGAGGAAGGGTTGAAGAAAACAAGCGACTGAGATTAACTGTATAAATCTCATAATGTCGAGGACTGAGAGAACTGATTCATAATTTTCACTTTCATTTAATTTCCTCAGGCATTACCGCTGACTCCCTATCATTATGATACATAATACATAATTAGTGAAACCAAAGCCGGAGGTCAAACCAGAAGACACAAATTAACTAGCTACAAATACGCCTACAACAGCATCTTTAATTACTAACGTTAGCTTCATTCGCGTCTGAGAAAAGTGTCACAGAAGTAAAGATGAACTTACCCTTTGGCTAACACTTGAACATATAACTTAAGTGTTTAGAAGGTGATAAAAACAGTCAACACTAACTTCCAGCCCCGGAGGACTCATCCCACCCTGCAGCAGCGGTGTGGAAATTTCCCTTCACCAAGTTTGGGCAGTTCAAGAAACACACAGCAAAGCGACAGTCTACAGTAGGACCGTGTGTAAAATGACAGTAAGAAAGGGGAACAGATTAAACTCACATGTTTATTTCATTCGTGTCTATTCGAGGTCGTTGTCGGCGCTGAAGTTTCCTCAACAAACCGGGGCTCAGCTGTCACAACGGCCGGTCCGCTCTCTGTTCCATTTGGTCATCTCGAAAGCGAGGCATCATGGGACATGTAGTTCTTCAACGAAATGCCTTTTCCAATCACATAGCAGTTTGTTTGTTAAAAAAATAAAAAATATAAATAAAAATAAAACATTTGGTAAATCTGAACCTCTGTTATACACTCAGAAGTCCACATAAAAATGATGGCTGTAGTTTTCACTGTGATTTGCCATATGATCCTACAGTATCTAATATATATATATATATGAGAGGCTGATGGACTTGTGGAAATTAAGCAGGGCTCTGCTCTGTAGTAGGAACTGGTCACATGTAAGTATTTTAAGCCAGAGAAATCATATCACACCCTGTTGATATTTTTGGTTTTCCTATCTGACACAGATTGAGCCAGCACAGAGTGTGTGACAGGTGACAAACTTTCAGCGCTAACTGCTGAAGAAACACATAAACACTACATGTAGATGCTAATAAATGAACAAAGATTGGCTACCATTTAGAGATGCAATGCATGTAAGATAGATAGAAGAGTTGATGATGTTAGTAACAACAACCTTTACAAGCTAAACATCAGTCTGATTGTTATGTGTTTCGTTTAAAGAACATCTGTGGTTATTTTCAGCTGCCTTTATTACTTTATCTGAAACCTCTCCAACTAGTAAGGACACTCACATGTGACTGGACCAAATGCTGAGCTATTTTAACCCTAAGAGCCAACCACCAAGCCCGCCTGAGAATGTGCACAGACATACTATGCACTCACAAACTTGCACACATCTGATCTGGCCTCAACAAATGCCGGCAGTATTGCATGTTGAGAGTTAACTGATTGCGTGAGTCTCTGTCTACCTCTAGTGGTAAAAGTCTGAATGAACACAAAGATTGCGGTCTTATTATCAGCTGGTTCAAATATTTCTCACTCAATTATGTGTTGACTTGTGGATATCTTCTCTCAATACTCATTTACAATCAATCTGCTTTATATACCATAGAATTAAATGCTTTTCTGCATTTGACAAAACTATGTTGCTCGTTCCCTCCAGATCAAGCATGTAAGTGGACCTTGAGTGCTGTTTTTGAGTGCAACATGGACCAGAAGTCCTCAAAATGCTCAGGATTATGTAAAGTTTGAACACTGTGGATGTGAGCATTGAGCAAAGTCCATGAAGACCATTGTGGAAAGATCAAAAGCTCCAGAAATAGCGAGCAAGTGAAATTTGAATGGAGCGTCAACTGTAGTTTCCAAGGTCAAAATCTGTCAATCTTACATCTTCTGTGTGTTTGGAAAACCCTGCTGCTCTTCAAAATTAAAAACACGTTTTTTTCTTGTATTTTATGTTCATTTTAAACCACCTATACAGTAAATGCTACAGCCACTAAAACACACCTTTATACTCAAAGTACCTCTCTCCTGGTGCAGGTGGTCAACTGCAGCTCTACTGTTCATTGTTCCCAAACATTCCTCAGTGGATAACCAACACTACAGTGTGTGACTTCCATTTGTAAGTGATGATTAATAATTTACCACAGTCTCCATCCATCCAGTGAGCTAGTGGTCTGCTCCAGGCCACTTCCTCTCCCAAGGACAATGGGACCATTTCCTGTGGGGTGCGAGGCAGAGGAGGGAGCTAAACAGGCAAGTATTGTAAAGCAGGGACATCATATCAGCGTGTCCTTCCCTTGGAACGAAAGACAGATTTGAGCATGTAGTGAGATTCATGTTTGCTGGGAGGTTAAAGGGCAAAACTGGAGCCAAGTCTGCCAGACATCTTTATGACCCCTGCCTTGAGCATAAACAAAAAACTTGCTTGGAGGTACGTTGAACTCTGTAAATACATCTATGATATGACATATTACAGAGACAGATAAAGAGGAAAAAGAACACAGCAAGTTATTCTTAACGAGAGAGGAAGAGAGAGAAATGTGTAGACATAAAGATGACTGCTTTATAAAAGATGGACATCAAAAGCTGAATATTAAATTAGTCCTGAAACCAAGAGGGCACATGTATCCCACTCTTTTAATTCCAGCTAAGTTTCAAAATAAAGAGGCTGCTGTGTTCAAAACAAAGGCACCATTCATGTCACTGCTGCCCCTGCACTATATCCAGGGATATCTGAAAGCCAAAACAAGTAAAAAACAACAAAAGTAACAGTTTTTAGAATATGAAATTATGAAGGAACTGTCCCACTCAATAAACAGTCTAATAAGCCCCTCCAGCAGCACACGAAGAGTGGGATTTGGGCCTGAAGCTGTTTTTAAAGAGAGCGCTGTCAGTCCTGGCCTATATAACCAGCAGTGGCTCTTGTCCTTCGTCCCTGTCTCTTTCATTCGCAGAGGCACAGATGATGACTGTCACTATGGCCACATCTGAGAGAGCCGTGACAATATGCCTCGAGGCAGGAAATAGTATACAGCCTGACCTATCTGTCATCCAGTCTGAGTATGTCACACTGCCTGTAGTATTTTTCAATTGCTCTGTCATTATCAAGTGTCTGTTTTTGTTTTTTCCTGTGCAAGGAGGAGCACTGATATGTCACAGTGGTGCTCAAGCACTTGCCCCTACCAATAAAGTGGCTGTGTAGTCATTTTATCAATTTCGCCTCAATTATTGGTGTCCCACCATATGTATTCAATGGAAACCTCATTTCCACATTTCTATATGTTTTGGCTTCCTTAAAGCTCTTTACAAACTATATACCATGAATGAAAATCTATATGAAAAGCTTGCCATTAAGCCTGGCAGTCACATATTAAAATGAAAGTTTTGATTACATAGAGCTGAAACATTAGTCGATTAATTGATTAGTCTGTTACCAGAAGCTGAATGTGCAGCAATTTTAATAACAGATTTTTTTGACAAAAGTCAACTTAGTTTTATAGGGAAAGGGGGATTTTTCATTATTTTCTGACATTTTACA
>NW_023339729.1:7965775-7993077 GCF_004916995.1 Morone saxatilis
TCTTTTTCTTTTTTTCTTTCTTTGACGGGGTTTAAACAGCTCACAGTGTCTTTGTCGCCGACGTTCGTGTTTTTCATTCTTGTGGCGTACGGTAGTTTCTACCCTGCTCTCTGTGTGAATCTGTATGTTTGTGTGGGCTTTAATGTTTGCTCTCATTTTTCCATCTTTTGCTTACCTGGGTGCAAATCCAGCCCTTTATTTGGAGCTCATTTCCGCATACCTCAAACTACCTCAAACTGCTGCGCGAGCTCTGCGGCCACCAAAAGTTAGTTGTTGGTTTTTAAACATTAAACAAATTGTTTTTAGTGTCCAAAGTGTCGACGAGATGGGTTGTTGTTTTTTTGCCAAATCATAACGACGTTTCTGGCCCGAGTATCGACCATTAAACTTGACGTCACTTGTTAGTGGGTTTCAAGTATGCGCGTGTGTGTGTGTGTGTCCGCATGCGAGAGGGGCAGGTGAAGAGAAAGGGGCTTTTAACATACTGTTTGTTCATGTAGAGCATATATTTCTATTAAAAGAAAGGAAGTAAGAGGTTAGTGAGTTTGTATCAGTGACCATCTCTCACATAACATTTTATGACCGTTAACGTTAAAGCCTTTATCGTTCCAGCTAACTCATAAATATAAACTTATATAGAGCTGAGGCGATTAATCGATCATCCGATCCACAGAATACTTTCACAATAGAAAGTGACAAACATGTACTGGTTCCAGTGTCTCTGAAATGTAATGTTTTCTGGGTTTTTTTTTTAGTGCTCTGTGATAAGTTGAGTTTTGGAATATTTGTTGGACAAAACAAGAAGCTATTTGAAAATGTCCCCACACAGTTTTCTGACACTTTATAGCTCATTAATCAAGAAGTTAATTAGCAGAGTAACTGATCATGAAAACAATTGTTAGCTGCAGCCCTAAGTTTAAATATTTGAGCTCAAACAACAAGTAAATAAGTGGGTGAGCTAATTGTGCATGAGGGAGTGAGCTCTTGTTCACACACATCTGTAATGTATGACAGTGAATAATGAATCATATCTCTGAAATGTGTTTGGGTAACTGTAGGACCCATTCACTCCCACACAGCTGTTCCTGTCAGCGGCAGCGATGTCTCCAGGTGTTGCCAAATCTTCCATGATGTCACTATGTTGGTTTGCAGGAGCCCCTGACAGGACAGCAGTTTGTCCGTCCTAGTTTGTGACCTCTGGAGCACAAATTTATTTCATTTGATTTCACGAGCAAATCCACTAAAATCAGCATCCATTTTAAATCACTTTTATCTTATCCTCTTTTTTTCTTATCCGATTAAGTCGTTTGCGGTGTCCTCCGCAGCCAACTTTTCTATCTGTTGGGTCAAATTTGACATGGGTCACATTGGAATAAGACGTTAAACAGCTTCTTTTTTTTTTTTTAAAGAGCCCCAACTTCTGTCTCTTGGACCATTAAACTCTAAGTCACATTATATATTGTTCTCCCGTTTGAATCATCAACAAAGCACTGAGAACAGCGCTAAGCAAGTCTGAGGTCCAACTTGTTTCTAGACCAATGCATCCAGCTGAGGCTGTTGAATGTGTGTCAGGCTCAATAGGACTGTCTGCCAATACTTTCTGCCAGCCAGGCCTCCACCGAGCTCGTCCCGGGTCTGTGTCATCAAGTAGCGCAGCAGCAGACAGCACCCTGGTTGGAAAGCTGTTCATGTCTGGCCTCGGGGAAGAGGGCAAATGGGTGGTGGGACGGCGGCGGGCGGAGGGCGGGGGGGTGACTTACTGTAGATTTCGCAGCTACAGCTGTGGTGGCGCGGTGATAATCTCCCCCCTCCTGCTTAATTCCGTGCTACTGTCCTACATTAGCAGAGCAAGAGGCCAGGAGATCCTTCGGTTTATAAATAGGTCTACACTTTGCAAAGGGGGATTACTGTATGGCATATATCCTGACCTCTTTGTTTAGCTTGAAGGATTTCTCTTTCTCCGGATTCACTGTCTTACCTCGTCTCTGTCTTTGTTCAGTGGCGCCTTACCGAGTACTTTCCAGAGGCTCAGTTACAGCCACTGGGCGCACACGTCGTGTGACCTGCTCTGTGTTTGCATATCAACCTGCCTCTGTGTTTTACTGTTCCCATGGAGAAGTGGACGCAGAGAGATAAAGTTTCCCATCGGCTACGATAGGGGTCTTTGTGGTTGAAGTGAAAAGGGAGGCGGTGTGACGGCATCAACATCTCCATGGAGTTAACTTCCAGAGGAAATGTTCATCATGCAATGGTGTCGTCAAACCAAAGCAGATTTATTCCACCCAGCACCCTCCCAGACAGTGCTCCAATATTATCTCTGACCAAATATCCAACCACAAGAACTCCCAGTGGTTCATTTACTTTTAAAATGGATAACTATAGCTAGGGAATCCAGGCAGGTGCAAGTAAACACCAGTTTTCCAGAGAAGGGGTTAATTCTCTCTAGCCAAACTTGTGTGAATACAGTAATGAAATAATTGTCAGATGTCCAAAAACATCCACTCATTTCAAATATTTCTGCTGTCACTGACGGAAGACAAAATCCGAAGCTTCTAGCTGAGCACAGTGGTGGCATAATGCTGAGCAAGTGAAGCTGGCAGTGCCCAGCTCAACCTTACCCGTGACAGTCACTCATATGAATTATTTACCTTCAACAGTTCTCTTAGTTGGCTCAAAGGAGGACAGGGAAATGTCCCTTACCTAAAATGTCAAAGGCCTAATGGCTGTTTCTTCCCATCACTTGCACTTAAAAACTGTATGGATGTCTGCCAGGTTGGTGATTTCGAGTCTACTCCTATCAGAGCTGTCTAAAACACCCATGCACCCGTCTAACAGCACGCTGGAAATAGCCTGAATCCTGCTGTTTTCTTTGTGAATACATTACCATTGATAATTTTTTCATTACCAGCGGCATATCCAGGCAGGGAGGGAGTGAACTAGATTCCAGCACTGACTCAAAAGATAAAGTTTTCACAGTTGGATGATTTGGCTGAGTTGTACTTCTCAGCATAGTGACTCTGATGAGTCCTGTGGTGTCTGTTTTTCTCCTCCTCCCTGTCCCTTAATTACACTTCTATGAGAGATTGAGGAGAGGACAGCGAGGGTGTGGCTGAAACAGAGCAAATTACCAGGGAAGGGTGACTGACTTGTTGGATGCATTACTTACTTACTTAGAATATCAGCATCTCACCAGGACGTTCATTTTGCATATCGTCACTGTTGAGTAAAAATCTCATAACTCAGTTTTCGGTTGTTTTTTTTATGTTTCACCACTTTTGAGGGATTTCATGCTCTCGTGGGTTGAGAAAGTTGTGCAACCCTGGGGCCTGTGAATACTTTACGAAACACTGGATGAACTGAGAAATGCACAGGCGTTTAGACAATCAAGGCTGTTATTCTTCATTTTTCTGTTCTTTTTTTGTTCCTTTTTCCAAGTTGCCATTTTTCACCTGGCAGCAGTATGACATAAATAAGTCACTCATTTTAAATACTGCTAGCTTTTACCCTTGAGATATTTAGGTTTTTTTTTTTCTGTAATTTTTGTTCTGGCTTTCATAAAGAAGAACTGTGAACTGGTTCGGGAGGAGCACTGTATTCTTTTGGGTCCCTTTAGACTTTTGCCTTGCTCTCCAAAGCGCCCCCCTCCTGCTCCCTCGTGCCTCTAATCTCCCTGAAAAATTAATCATCTGTCACATCGCCTCAGTGCTCAGCCGTACACCGATGCATGGCCGCGGCATTGAAGGAATAACTCCCTGTCAGGACTTTTAAACAGGGCTTTGGATGCAGCGCTGGCCACCAAACTTGGCCGGTGAACACACAGAGCCATCTTGATGGGCTTCAGCCTTTTTGGTGGCATCCAGTGGGGACACTTGAGACCCGGTTTCCTTTTCACTGTGACAGCAGTCAATGGGACAATGCGGCTACTCTTTTCCTCTCTACCCCAAACAAAGTCACACAGAGGCTCTCTGTGCTGTGTCAGAGACTTAGTTCATCCTCTTCCTTCCTACCATCAACCAAACAACATGGAGAGAGGCACTTCCTGCTTACTGTATGTCCAAATGACAAAATCAGTGCTCTAAAGGAACTGGGCATCAAATGTTTCAATACTAGATTTAAAGAATAATTAAAATTCAGTCTTTATGATGTGTTCTCCTGATATGGAAGACGATCTTTGGACATACTTCTCTTCCTCCCACTCCGTCTGACATGTAATGGAGCATTTGGTGAACTTTGTTGCTTTGCAAATGAGGGTTTATTACCACACAGGGTACACCCCTTTTTAATCGTTCCTTCTTTATCAGCTCCGTGTAATCTGATCCTGCTCTGCACTCGGGCACCTCCTCCGAGACAGCTCACATTTCCCTTGATTCACAGCGAGGTCCCACAGGGAGTAAACAACTGCACACTCGTTTACAGCCACTATACTGCATCCACTGGCTTAATTCAACTCATTAAAGTAGCTGCAGTGAATCAACTGACAGATCTAGGGCCATTATCCATTCTGCTGCTTCTTTTATTCATTGGCATGCTGACTGTGGTTGACTGTGTTTGTTGGGAATGTCTCCAGATCAGGCCGGGAAGGGGAGCACACTGCGCTGCATCTGCCACGTTTAGACAAATTCAGTTTGTGTGTTGCTCAAGTGCACACCAGCAGTATCTCATTGTCTGTTCTTTCTCTGTGGGCTCTTGGCATGGCAGCGTTGCTATGGTCTGGATTTGATCAACTGCCTGTTACAGTCAATTGACAAATGCTCTCTCTCAAAGCATGAACGCTTTTTACAAAATGTGAACTGCAAGCCGTGTTCTCCCCCAACTTAGCCGCGGTACAGTTGTGAAAGTACAGCTTCTCCTCATAAACTTCCCCTCTCTGACCGGACAGCCCAGCAGTGTTGGTGAGTCATAACGTTGACCACCACTTCCTGTCACCCACCACAATAAATCCATTAGCTGTGCACCACTTCACATCCTCCCGTATTGATTTATAACAAACAGCCATCCAGTTAACCCCTACTGCTTCCATTACAGTGCCATAGCAGCTATCGTTGGACGAGCGGGGGATGAGGGATGAGGGATGTGTGGTTTGGGGACCAGGGAGTTTAGTGGGGGTGTTAAGCTGTGTCCCATCGGGACAGCTGAACCCCGACTCTGGAGACGAGACGCAGAGAGCACAGTGTCAACTGCAGCCTGTCTGCTCTGCAGGCTCAGCTGGCTGCACTGGCCATAACAGCGTCAGGAGGATTGGGCCGCATGAGTGCAGGGTGTTAAAGGCACAGTTAATTGTAAGGGGACATCTATGTGGCAGGGTGGGTGCGTGCACGTGCGGGACAGCCTATATGTTCAATTGTTGATCTGTGCAGATGGCGCAGGAAGCTTTACAGATGTGTGGTAACATCATCTGCTTTATTTGCGTGTCAACATGACATTAGCAAGCCTGTTAGGAATCACAGAGCACCAGATGAGAAGGCCGTTTCTGCGACAAAGCCATGATGTTCTGACAACCATGAGAAGGTGCAATTAACGTAAAACAAATGAGAAATTATTGCTGTAAAAATGTGTTCTTGCTTTGTGTTTTTTTCTGGAAGTTGGTAGTTGTACACAGTGTTAAGTTGTGGACTGTTTGATGTCATTTCTACTCTTTGGTTTTGTACAGATTAAACAAATAAGATATTAACTAGTGAACTTTAGAGGTGTGTTTTGTTTGTCTTTTGACAGAGCCAGATTAGCCGTTTTCTCCTGTTTCCAGTCTTTATGCTAAGCTAAAGCTAACTGGCTGCATATTTAACTGAGAGACATGAGAGCGCTATCAATCTTCTCATCTAACTCTCGGCAGGAATAATAACAGGATTTCCTCAAATTTCAAAGTATGCTTTTCACTTGATATTAACTTCTGCAGGCTCTGTCTTCACAAACAGGCGTGTAAAAGCCATGCAAAAAGCTCTGTGACATGTTATTAACAGTCCTGTTTGGCAGGCAGGGCTGTAAATAACAACTAAATCACTGCAAACTCTGTAATGTATGTTAGGACTCACTCTGGAATATGACCAAAGTGCATCTCCAGCCCCCCGGGCCTCTTCCCTGACCTCATTCATTCCTTCTGTGACACAAAGAGGAGCTTCAACCTACAAAGTCCAAATCTGGCCTGCTGGAATGTCTTTCATATCTATATTGGGTTTGTAAGTGCACAACATCTTAATTATTGGGAGATTTTAAAATGACAGATGTACAGTTTAACCCCTCTAGCCATTAGGTGTATTCAGCCTCTCCCAGTTCACTCATACGTATACACCCACACGCTCTGCTGCCACGCCCTTGCTCAGACCGAGCCTGTCACTGCTGGGGAGGCACTCCCTGGCTGACATGTCTGATAGTGAATCTGGTCTCATAATTTGAGTTATTCATCTTTTGTCACAGTAGCGATGTGCTTAGTATCTGTTAGTTTCATCAATTTATGAGTAAGTGATTATGTTATCTTAAGTTTAGAAGAGCTTACTGTTTGTAAAGTGAAAAAGTGTGTACTTCTTGCAGCACAAGATTTACGCGTGGACACAGGACAGATCTAATATACTATGTTAGTGTGGAATGTCACGCCAGCGTTTCAGCATCGGGTGCTGAACAGTATCCATCTCTGCTTTTCTGTTGCAACTCGTTCACTGGCAGCGTTCACTGGTCCACATTCCTGGTTTTAAAGTGCAGGGGTTTTTTTTTTTTTTTGGGTAGAAGCCCCCTAAAGTCATCCACTGAGGCTAATAAGATAGTGGGAAGTGATGGGTGTGAGATGTGTCTTCCTGAGTAAAAAGTGTGGCTTACATGTTACTGCGTGTTTGTGTGGGTGGGTGGATGGTGGTAATGACGGCCACAGAGCAAGGTACAGTGAGAGTGAAAGGATGCAGCACTCATTAACTGGTAAAGAGCAAAGTCCAGTCAGCGGTCCACAATGCAACCAACAGCTTTTAGTCTGCACTGAACAATGGGGGAGGGATCAGTAGATAAGCCCCGATACTGTTTTACTTTCATCAGAATCATCATGATATACAAAGAAAACAGAAACAGAACGACATGAAAGAAACAGTTTATGCTTTTTTGTTTTACTTTTCAACATTCTGGCTCAGATTTAGTTTTTTCTTTGCTGTATATTATTTTAAATCAAATAACTTAATGGTTTCTTTATATTGTCTTGGTTGGACCACAGTCATGAGCATTGTGGGGTAAGTAAAAAGAAAAAAACCCAAGAGGCAACGTCGCTTATCAGTAAACAAGTGAGCATAACTTCAGACATCAGATGGGTCAGCAGATAAAACCCCGGCAGTACAGTGCTTCAGCAGAGTTTCGGTTACCTAGGCGATATGCGGGGCGTGTCGCAGCATTGCAACAGTTGGCTGAACCCAGTGCCTCGCCCAGGAAAACAAAGACTACACAAACACTGTCCCTGATTTACAGAGAACAGGGAAGTCCTGTGTGGACACGGTGTGCATGCTGGGGTTGTGCTTAAAAGAAAAAGTAACGTGGGCTTTGTTTAAGTCTTGTTGTATTTTTGCCCTCAGCAGAGGATCAATAAAAGGTTTAAAAAGGCCACTGGAATACACAGAACTTAAAGATGAATGTGTTGGATTTATCTGCCATATTAATCGGCGGATAGTCTGTGGTCCCTTACCATCTTGACAAATCAGCCCTCATGCTTGTGTTTAAAAGGAAGCCGCACCTTTAGTTAAAAAGTGATTCTAAGCATAGTTTCTGTCTGTGCCCTTATGAGTCAGTGCACTATCTGTTAGGTAACCTGTAGCTGCAAGCACAGACAGTCCTCTGGGGCCTGGTCCTGCAGGATCTGATGCCAGACTCACTACAACTGAAATTCACTGAGCTGCTGCTCCCTGCGAAGGTGAGAGTCTCCTAAATGGAACATGTTGGGACTGTACAGGAACATCAGGTTCAAGCGAACTCATTTGGAACAATTGCAGATGGACAGTAAATAACACATGCAGGCCCAAAAACATGTGGGGACTTGCAAGTGAGTTGCTATTCCATCAAAGTGCCACAGGGAGAGAACTCAACACAGACACAAACTAATGAGGAACATGCAGTGCACACACATTATTCAGTCCGTCTATTCCTCATACAGACTGTAATGGAAAACAAAGCCTCCTGTAGAAGCTACAGTGACACACACACACAGTATGACGCCTGGGGGAGACAAAGTGAGTTGGGTCTTCTGAGGGACTGAAACACAACACGACACATCCTTATGCAAAGCCAGGGGGCAAAAAGATGAGGGAGTGGTGCTAATGCATCATTAACAGCTTCAGTGTAAGGCAGCGAGACAAAGCAGTTCATCTTTGCACAAATTCCTTTCCTTCAAAACCATAAATCACTCTGATTACAGCACTCACTGTGTTGTTGAGTTGCGCTAGTATGAATGTCTTCCGTGAATGTGAGCGAAGGTAAAGGTGGTAATTGAAGTGTTTATAGCTCATTTTGTGCCAACGCAGCAGCTAAACTTTGTGGCTTTTAGCCCCGGCTTCTTTTTAAAAGCAGTAAAGACGGAAGATAAGAATAGTTGCTTATTGCAGGAATCATGTAGTGAGCTATAACCAGCTGTCATACAACCGGGCTTCAAGAAGTATTTGAAGCAGTATTTGTTGGTTGGTTTTGCTGTGGAGATCTGCAGAAGTCGGCTAACGCACACTTAAACATATAGCACACACAGACACGAGACAGCCCGCCCCTGCAATGTGCTCAGCAAAGAATCCAGTCCGTAACAGTGAAACATCTGAAAACACTTGTAACCAGCACAGGGAATGCATTGTACTGTATCGGTCATATGTCACATGCAATGGCAGGCAGCTATGATGAATGCAGATTTTTTTTTTTTTCTGTGATGGAGAGGGTTTCTGGGGTGGGGGACTTCAGGCTGCTCAAACGTAGAGATAGAAAACCAATGTTAAATCCATGCATGTTACAGCAAAACAGGTACAACCCAGTTTTGACGTATTCACTCAGAGGTGTATGCATTAATGGTGAAGTACATGAAAATGGGGCTGCCCTGGTAGCTCACCTGGAACTGGGGGCCCCTTTGAATAAAAATGCAAAACAAGACCTACATTAGATACAGTAGACGACGGTGAAAAGGATTATTTTTACTGTGACACAGTGAGTTGTCTGTGAGGTTCGAATACCTGAGTAAATGTAGCGAGAATAATGATTTTTTTATTAGGAAAATGAGATCATGTAGGAGGTGTAGACAAACTTGCAGCAACAAGTAGCGTGCTGGTTGCGTAATCTGGAGCACTGTTAAAATAAAACTAGACAAGATCACAAGATACTTATTTAATCAAACCCAGAAGGCAACAAAGTGTTATAGACAGATGGTATGTAGTATTTGAAATAAGACAAACTTAGGTTAAAGTCGATTTGCAGGCATTCTCTTAAAGGTTTAGGCTAGTGTGTGACGAGGAGTACACTCAGCGTCTGTACATACACACACTTGCACACACTTTTCACCCTGTGGTGTCTGAACCTGATGAGCAGGTTCCTGTTTGCCATGCGTCAGCAGCAGGCAGCTCCCACGGCCGTATGGGCGGAGGCCCGGGGTGAAAGGTCACTTTGGCTAGCTAGCATTCCTGACTTACAGCTGTCTCTGAGCCCACTTCGCCCTCACTATCCCATGAGCCTCTGCTGCTGCTCCGTGTTGTCATTTTCAGGTCAGGGGGCGGGAGGAGAGGGGAGGAGGGGGCGGGAGGGTCATCTTGTGAGCTGTCATACTCCAGTGGCATATAAAAACTGAATGACAGTCTTGTGTAAGGGAGCAGAGACCTCACTGGAATATTTTATCATCGCTTCATGAGAAGAGGCAGACGTTGTGAAGTTCAGCGTCATCGTTACAGCAGAAGAAATTATGACTGGATCTTGACGGGCTTTTTTTTTTGTGTTTTTTAGGTTTGCTTCATCGTTGTTGTGAAAACGGGAGGCAAGGATGGCAATGCAGAGTAAGTGATTCACAGCTCTTGTTTTTAAACATTTAAACATATTTAATTTCCTCTTTCAACATTTCTGCAAACTCTCATTTAATAATATAGTCATGTGTTGATTTTAGATTTAGCTTGTGCATTTTCATGTTCACTTTTGTCTCACTTCATTCTACAACACCTTTAAAGGATATCATGACCTTTCCTACTTCCAACTATTGTTTTCATGTATTTATATTGAGGTCACTTCCTTAATACAAACAAAAAGGTTACTTCTGTTAAAAGTTTTTTTTTTATGGGGCGTACAATTAAAACACTGTTTTTGTTTTTTTTTATTTAATTGTTAGCAAATATTGTAACGAAAACTAATGACACTTTTCATACTTATCAAACTTTGGTCCAACACCTTTGACATCCCACAATTCCTCTCTTTGTTTTTGGCAGTGGGTGAGCCTGACTACGGCATGGAGAAGGTGGCTGAGTGGCAGCAGACGATGTATGGCATAGACTCAGGCATCCAGTCTGGAGCCACCACAGTCAGAGAGGACGACGGCGAGTACACCACCTCTAAGCACTACACCGTGACCACCACCACTGTCACAAGAGAAGAGCCCGGTAAGACAACAAGCAACATCCAAACCAGCCAATATGCGCATATTGTAGCCATTGCCTTAATTACATATGCCCTGTTTTATCATCACCTCTCTTACTGACAGACATGGAAGCCATGTACACCACGAGAGCTCAGAGGGTGCGAGCTGCAATGTTCCCAGAGACTCTGGAGGCAGGCACCACCATCTTGTCGACTCAGACAGACCCGTCCCAGATGACTAACGTCCAGCGGCTGGCCGAGCCCTCCCAGATGCTCAAAACCGCCATCATCCATCTGATCAACTACCAGGATGACGCCGAGCTGGCCACACGCGCTGTGCCTGAGCTCACTAAACTGCTCAACGATGAAGACCCGGTAAAGAGCACAGAATCATACCTGTTGATTAATTGATTGGTCAATTGACAGGACATCAAAGGAATTTACAGCCAGCTGATTGTTAGCTTAGCACAAAGAGCTACAAGAGGACAACAGCTGTCCGGAGAAAACTAAATCAAAGCTCCGTAAAAGCTCACTAAGTCACATGTTATGACTTATTTGGAAAGCTGAAGAGTAGAAATAGCATTGTGCTAAGCTAACCGGCTGCTGGCTATAGCTTCTTATTTACTGTGTAGACACCAGAGTGGTCTGATTCTTGACAAGAAAGCAAATATTTGCATTTCCCAAAATGATTGTATATCTTCAACAACAATTTTGATGATCTGTCATTTAGTAAGACAAAATACCACTTTCTTGTTCCAGCTTCTCAAATTTGCTGTTTTTCTCTGTTTTTTTTCTCTGTATTACCAGTAAAAATGAACTCGTCCTCTCCCCTTTTCATTTCCCATCAGGTGGTGGTCAGCAAGGCAGCACAGATTGTCAACCAGCTTACCCGCAAGGAGGCATCGCGGCGTGCGCTGATGCAGTCCCCTCAGATGGTGGCCGCAGTGGTGCGGGCGATGCAGAATACAGGCGACATGGAGACGGCACGGGCCACGGCCAGCATCCTCCACAACCTGTCCCACCAGAGAGAGGGCCTGCTCTCCATCTTCAAGTCTGGAGGCATCCCTGCTTTGGTCCGCATGCTCAGGTACATTGGGACGTAGAGAGGGAGAAATCATGGATTAAGGGAGTTTTTTTATTTTTTTATTACTTCAGTCAGTAATGACTTTGATCCATGTCGTCTTCTTAGTTACTTATATATGTTGGGGAAAACTCTTTCTCATAGTATGGGTATGAAAGGTAAAATCCACTTCACAACACTGCACTGAAAATATGTCAATTGCATTTCTATGTTTATTTCGCCGTTTCATGGGGTTGTTCGTTGAATCCTTTTTTGAAACATGCCAAACAGAGTGTTTAGAGTGCAGGTACAATGCAGCCTAGTTTGACTTCCCAGTTTGTACTGATGATTACTGGATACAACAGCAGTAAGCCGTTCTAGAATATGAAGAGATGTTCATTTCACCACCAGCATTAGCCTCAGACAATATTGCAAGGCAGCCATGAGAACCGCTGTGTAATTCCCACATTTTCACTACTGGAAAACCTGTTCCTGCCAATATCATTTGCAGTTTAAGCACATTCTCTGGGGTGTGTTGACTGGCAATGTGGTAAATGTAAGAGATCCCAGACTCAAGTAGACGTAAAAGAGGCAGGTAGAAGACATTAAGTGAAATGGAAAAAAATTTGAAATTACTTAAAATGTCACAATTTATTATGAATGTATATAAACTTGATATATTTTTTCTTTTTTTATAACTTCTCTTTAACTTTTTTCCCCCTCCCTCAGCTCTCCCATGGAGTCTGTGCTCTTCTACGCCATCACCACACTCCACAACCTGCTGCTGCACCAGGAAGGAGCTAAGATGGCCGTCCGTCTGGCCGATGGCCTGCAGAGGATGGTTCCCCTGCTGAACAAGAGCAACCCCAAGTTCCTGGCCATCACCACAGACTGTCTGCAGCTGCTGTCCTATGGCAACCAGGAAAGCAAGGTGTGTGTGTGTGTGTGTGTAATTTGTCAGTACACGTGATACAAAGGCTGTTACACTGAGACAGCAATGTGAGACTGTTGTGAAAAGTTGTTTAAGCTTGTGCGTGCATGTGTTTTGTTTTGGGTGTGGCATGTGAACAGAGTTGTTCAGGTGCTGGAACAGTGAGCGTATGGGTGTGGTTATTTTTTGAGAGTAGTAAAATGAGTTACGATTAACTGATGTTTATCTGCCTGCACGCTGCACTGTTGTCCATTGTAAACCAAAAGCTTTTCTTTACAAAATGATCCTATAAATAAGTTATGTTCAGTCCATCTGTGCTTTGTATACCCACACACACTCACACAGCTTTTTTTTTTCTCTCGCACAGCTCATCATCCTCGCCAACAGGGGTCCCGAGGGTCTTGTTCACATCATGAGAAACTACAGCTATGAGAAGCTGCTGTGGACTACAAGCCGTGTGCTCAAAGTCCTCTCTGTGTGCCCCAGCAACAAACCCGCCATTGTAGAGGCTGGTATGTAATATATGTTCTGTGTGAGCATGCACCTGTGTGTGTACAAGGTAGTCTTACAGGCGTGTCAACCTTTTGTTACCTGAACTGCGGCTAAAGGCTTCTTGTTAGCCGCATAGTTACATGACAGCACAGTTTTATAAGATGTTGCTGAGAGCTGAGTGATCGAACTCCTTTGTTCCCTGCAGGTGGAATGCAGGCTCTGGGTAAACACCTGACAGGCTCCAGCCAGCGTCTGATGCAGAACTGTCTGTGGACGCTCAGGAACCTCTCTGACGCTGCCACCAAGGAGGTCTGTTTCTACACTGCCTTTCATTTTTTTCCTTCCCTCTTCTTAAAAATGTTTTGTTTTATTTGATTTTATTATTTCTCCTAATCTGTCACATGAGGAACTTTCTGAAATCGCTCTCTCTGTCTCTCAGGAGGGTATGGACAGCCTGCTGCAGGTGCTGGTGGGCCTACTTAGTTCAGACGACCTCAACATGCTCACTTGCGCCACGGGCATCCTGTCAAACCTCACATGCAACAATGCCCACAATAAAACTCTGGTCACCCAGAGCAATGGCGTGGAGGCCCTGATTCACGCCATCTTGCGTGCCGGCGAGAAGGAGGATGTGACCGAACCTGCCGTTTGCGCTCTGCGCCACCTGACTTCACGCCACCAACATGCTGAGCTGGCGCAGAACGCCGTGAGGAAACACTACGGCATCCCCGCCATCGTCAAGCTGCTTAACAAACCCTACTACTGGCCTGTCATCAAGGTACAGAGAAAGGGAGGGAGGGAATTCAAACTGACCCTTATTTGAGCCCGTAGGTTGTTTTAGGTAGGTGGGATTGGTGTGTAAGATAGAAAGGACTCCAGACAGTAGAGCAGGTAGTCTGAAAGCAGGTGGTTTAAGGGAACATAAGTTAAGGACTATGAAACAAATACATAGAGGAGTTAAGTGGTTTGGTCCAAAGAGAAAATGGGGAGAACTAGACAGATGGACAGAGGGGATGGCAGATCCGGCAGAAGGCCAGAGTCTCAATCAGCCTGGAAGAGCGTGAAATGCAAATGACAGCAGGAACAGTATGTTTTACAAGAACAGGCTGCAGGGGACAGAAATATCACTTCCTATTTCTAACAGAGAAGCTTGCAGTTGTTTGTCAGCCTTGTTTTACTTGCTGACCAGTACCAAAGTATTGTACAAGTATCATAACCACATTGTTGCCTCTCCTCCCTGCCTGAAGGCTGTGGTTGGCCTGGTCCGAAACCTGGCCCTGTGCCCAGAGAACCAGGCCCCTCTGAGGGATGCTGGAGTGATCCCCCGTCTGGTCAACCTTCTGCTCCAAGCCCACCAAGACGCCCAGAAACATGGTTCATCCGCCCAGCAGACATACCAGGTACAAGAGGAGGGATGTTTCAAGGGATTTTGAAAATTAGCAGTTGTGAATTATTTATGAATGTCTATATCTTTCAGTAACATTTATTTTTTTCATCTTGCTCCTCAGGATGGAGTGAGGATGGAGGAGATTGTGGAGGGCTGCACAGGAGCTCTGCACATCCTGGCCAGAGATCCCATCAACAGAGCAGAGATCGCCAACCTGCAGACCATTCCGCTGTTTGTTCAGGTAACACAGGAAACTGAAGCTCTCCAGCTTCCTTTTCTTGTTAATTAACTTCCTTGTGTTTGTTTTGTTTTTGTTGGTTTTTTTTTTTTACTCATTTCCTTCCTCCCCTTCTCCAGCTCCTCTACTCTCCAGTGGACAATGTGAAGCGCGTGGCGGCAGGCGTTCTGTGCGAGCTGGCCCTGGACAAACCGTCAGCTGAGCTCATCGACAGCGAGGGAGCGTCGGCTCCTCTGATGGAGCTGCTGCACTCCAACAACGAGGGCATTGGTAGGACACCCAGATAATGTACTGCGATTAGCTTAGCGTAATGTAGCATTTAGCCATTGGTGGAAAGCAACAAAGTCAATTAACTCAAGTGCTGTTCTTAGTGTAAGTGCAGTTCCCAGGTACCACATGACTGTGTCCAATTTGTGAGACGGTGTTTACTCCACTACATTTCATAATTACATATTGCAGCCTACATTTAAAGAATATAATCTTGAAATAGCGTGCAATATTAATAAATTACGTATATAGCTAGTTTAAACTGCATACAATTTCAAATAAATAGATCTTTTAGCAGGAAACATTCTACAGATATTTCTTTACACACTGACATATGCTAAAAATGCCACATAAGAAACTAAACAAAAAATGTGGAGTTAATTAATTAATAAAATAATTATGTGGAAGTACCATGACTGAAGGGCTTATTAACACACACATATACAGAGACTTATGTTGTTTTATAATTGATGCAGTAAATGCACTATATCCATAAAGCCTCAGGGAGTTGTATAAAAGGAAAAATACATCCAGTAAATGCTATTAGCACTAAAACTATATAAACTTTATTACTATATATACTTGATGTGACTCCCTTTCAGTACACTCGCACTATAACACAGCAGTAGTAGTAGCATTATTAAAATGAGTAGAAGGTTTTTGCACATCACTGAATGTGTCCTGATTCTTTTTCCCCTCAGCTACTTACGCTGCAGCTGTGCTCTTCCGCATCTCCGAGGATAAGAACTCAGACTACAAGAAGCGAGTTTCTGTGGAGCTCACACACTCTCTGTTCAAACACGACCCCGCTGCCTGGGAGATGGTGAGTGTCTGGCGCCCCCCATTGCCAGGACATGACAATTGAACATTTAAAGTAGATTTTTAGCCATTTGTTGTTCCTAAACCTCTCTTGGTTTACATTTTACTCTATTAATAAGCTTTCAATACACAAGAGTTGACATTTGCCCTCTCCTGACCTCTCCGCAGGCCCACAACATGGAAGGACCCTATCCAGATGGTGAGTAACTATGGCTGAAATGTGCACATACAGCACATTCCTCAGCACTGGGTCACTCCACCACAGGGAGCAACCGTAGTGTTAAACTGCTGTAATCTGCTAACAGATTGCCTCCCCACTGCAGCCTAAAGTTTTCATTTACCATCATCAAAGACATAGTTTTTGTAGTTAAACGATTACCCTGCAACAAGGCCTAGTTTGCATTGATTTTCAAGCATATTTCTTACTTTCATGTCTAATTTAAATCGGTCCCAAATCTGTCCTCTTCAGATCTAATGTATATGGCAAAATCACATTATATTGATCCAAATGTATGTAATGGAATACTTTTAGCCTGTTGTTTTATTCACTTCAGTCTTTGTCTTTTCTTTGTGTTATGCTAGAATATTTTCCTCTTGATACACCACTACCTTTTCCTTTCTGCCAAGTCTAAAAGGATTTCTCTCCATCAATCTCTTACCTTATCTGTGTTTGTATCTTTGTCTTTATTCCCTTCCTTTCCTTCTCTTGACTTTTCTCCTTGTATGGCCTTGGTATTTTCTGTCTCCTCTCAGAGCAGAGAGAGACTGAGGGGAAAAAAGATCAGCTACTCCTCTCCCTATAATCACTATGATCCAAAAATGTGGCTAAAATATTAAACCATTTCCACTAGCTTGTAAATTTTCCTATTCTGCATTATCACGACGACAGCAGCAGATAAACCCCAAGTACAAGGGAAGACGAATGGCATATAATCTGTTGGTCCAGTGTGTAACGTGTAACAAAAACAAATCTGTGTTATTTCTTGCAGAAATGGATGCTGGTTTCCAAGGCTACGCATACGGAACTGAAATGCCGATGGACGGCATGGACGGAACTATGGGGCACGAAGAATACCCAAACAGCCTTGTCTACGACAGACAAGTGTACCCCGAGTACTGACCTAAAGGTAAGTGCATGCAAACGTTACCTCAGCCAATCAGGGTATGTTGGTTAAAATTTAAATATCCCCAAAAATATTTTCATTAAATATTGACGAACTGCTATTTCTTTAACAAAACCGTACTTCTACATAGCAAGTCGGGTACACAACCAGTACAAGATACAAGAGTGCTCATCTCACATTCAGCAGGACAATCTAAAAGTATTTATAAAATATAAGTGAACAAGTTAAAGTAAATAAGACATGTATACAATATTATTATTAGGAAATGAGTGTCGGTCAATCATTTCAATTCAATTAAATTTTATTTGTATAGCGCCATTTCATAACAGAAGTTATCTCAGGACACTTTTCAAATAGAGCAGGTCTAGACCAAACTCATTGTTTTATCGTCATAGTAACAAATGATATCTTTGAGGCAAAAGTGACGTAAGATAAGTGCTATTGAAAACATTTAAATCAAGTTATTTTGCACTGAAAAGATAAATGATAGATGTTTCATTAGCACATCTACAAAAAACAGTTATGGATATATGGAGATAAGCAAATAAATGGAAAAATTACATTTTTGTCCAAAGTTTGACTGTGATAGGAAGCAAGATCTTTTCCAATTTATTTCTTTTCGTAGTCATTTTTTTATCCTATAAGGTGAGCAAAGCAATTCAGATGGTGAATCTGAAATGCTTCTTCCGCCAAAACATAAGTGACTGTTTTCGTGATGGGTGTTGTTTGTTGTTTTCCAACCCAGTACAAACCAGTAAGAAGAGCTCAGACCAAAACACAATTAGAATACAGTCAATTGCTCACTAAAAAAGTTCAGGGCCTTTTTAAAGGCTGATGTTTCGAGCTCTGCTTGAGATGCATGCTGAAAGTGGTTTTTCTCATCATGTCTTTTTTTGTTCTTCTTACAGAGCCAGAGGAGAAAGAAAGGTGGAGAAGAAAGCGGAGGACTGGATGTGGGACGTAATGGGACAAAGAAGAGAATATAGTCGTCAGTAGAGATTATTCCCTCTGCTCTCAGCCTGATGTAATATATGCAATTATCACCGAGTACGGGACTCATAATCTTAACAGGGCTCAATTTTGTTTTATAGCATAATTTTGCTGATTATAATTCTGACAGTGACAATGCTTCTAGGTTTCTGTTTGAGAACCTTTTAAAAGTGTGCATGTGTGCGTGTGTGTGTTCATGCTTTTGGATGGGTATTCTATGCCAAAGAGATTTTATTTTGTGACGATAATCATGTAGCTTCCTTTTTTAAGAAAAAATAAGAAAAAAAAGAGAATAATAGTTGAAAACACTGCCAGAGGTGGCTCAACGTGCACGGTGCACCTGCTCACCGCTCTGTTTCTTTCTTAACGCCTTTGTAACAGACACTACTGTCTATGCTGTAGTTTTGACACTATATACTGTCAACTTTCTCCCGCTGTGACCCAACAGTTAAGAGTCGGCGGCACTAATTCAGTAGGAGTGAACAAACGAGGAGATGTGGAGGTCTCTGATGGACCTTTTTGTGAGAGCAGCGTAGGGCTGCCTCCCCCCTTCTGTAATCAGCTGAAATGTGGATTACTTTTTGGAGTGTAGATGTTTGTTTTTAGGAATAGTTTCTCATCTTTTATAAGTTATTCACTAGGGACGGTTCACATTATCCGGCATTACCAGAATATTAACAAAGATGTCTTTCCTTATAAACTGAATTTAAAGAAAATATCCTATGTGACTGTAATCATCTGCAGGAGAACAACGTGGTTTTACAGATGTGTTCACCAGATTGACTCATTCATGAGTCCAGAGCGTGAGATAATGTAGTCGGGGTCGGCCCTACAGCTGGAGCAAACTACTGACAGGGAAATTTGTCTTTCTACTTAATAAGAGTTTTTACTGAAATTTTGTTTAATAAAAATAAAGGATATATTAAACATATAATGGTGTCCAAGTTTATTGAGTTAAAACCAGAAATGACTTTCCTGTTATATATTATAATATATATATATATTCTGAAAGCTTTTATTACACCCATAATGAAAACGTCCTTCAAGACTCCAGTGTTATTTTTTCATTCTGTAAGGTCTTAATGGTGTATGGTATAGTATCAGTAGTATCAATGCAACATATTTTTTTTTATTTTTTTTTTATCTCCCAAACAGTATTTAAGGATTGTTGAGTGCTTTATTTTAGGTGCTGGCTTTGTACTTGAACCAGTTGCTTCATTCAAGCCTCTGGAGAAACAGATCATTACATGCTGATTGGAAACATTGATGTAAAATATTTTCCTAAGAAAATATTGATAAAAATAATTATGCAGTTTTGCATAGCAACTGTGGTTTTATTCAATTTCATCATCATTGTTACCATGTCCATATAGAAAAACACAATATACAGTATTACAGTAAATGTGAGGACAGAGAAGATTTGATGTTAGATTATTGCTTGAATTCAAACTTCATCCCTTTATTAGAGCCGTCCTTTGACTAGTACAACTGTGATTATAGCAAGTGTGTGATATTTTGAGCATTATTCAGTTTCTTCCATGTGTCTGTGCATTCATTCATGCAATAGAGAAAAAATATATAATAATCATAACTTCTATGAGTGAAGAGGCCATAGCAGAGCCATCTGTTCATCAATCCTTCCTGTTATTGAGCTGTTTCTCTACAGCATTAAATATGCTTGTTCAAATCGGTCTGTACAGCTCAAACACCAGAATCTATCTTTTGATGCCTTCCTATACACTTTTCATGAAAAAATAAATAAATACATTTCACAAGGGTTCACAGGTTTTGGGGGTAGATATCCTCAGTCTGTTGCTGTTTGCACCCTGCACCACTCTGTTAAGGCCCAGAAACACCGTGCACTCTGGCTCCGAACTGCAGATGAGCTCCAGGCAGGGGGGAAAATCTCCTGTCTGTGTCCGCCAAAGCCTTAGATCACATTGTCAAACATGTGCATGGACTGCATGATGTTTTCATCCTGGAGGGAGAAACAAGGGGACAAAGTTAGAAAGTCAGAAAGCTGCAGGTGGAAATGGAGGTTTTTGGAGGTCATTAAATGCACATCTGAAATGGTTAAAAACATTTGATGCAAAAGACCTTTTGGCAAGTCTCCAAGAACTCCTCGATAGTTACCACTCCATCATTGTTCTTGTCCATTTTCTGGAAAATGCAACACACAGACACAGAAGTTCACAGAAGGTTAATTCAAAGACACCATGTGGAGTTTTCTCACCAAATGTGTGTTAACCTGCATTGTGTACATTCATGCTCACAGTCTTCTTCACTGCCCTTTGTTGGCACGTTGCTACGTTTCTTGGCACATTAATGAGGTTTATTGTGTTGCCAAACAGGGATCAGAAAAACAACCTGGTGCATAGTGTTTTAGGGCTTCATGTTACAGCATGTGCAAACTTGAACCTGTGTCATCATAATAAACAGTACATGGTGTACCAGTACATTATGAGGGATTCATATGAAGTGATTCAGTTAAGTGGTTCTGGTCAGATATAAAAATTACAGTACATATAAAAACTCACTTTGAGTTTAGTGTTGGGGGATGAGCACGGTTTGATGATTTGTGTGTTTTACCTGGAAAAAGTTGTCAACATGCTCTTTGGGAGCACTGTCCTTCATGTTGGGGTAGGTATACTTCCCCATCATGTCATAGATGGAGTGCATGATGTCTGTCATCTCCTGCGCAGACAGAATTGAGGAAAAGAAACAAGGACAAATCAAGCGTCAGTAAGAGCTGCCTGCAGAACACAAGACTCAGCTTTCATACAAACAGAAAGACAAAATGGATCAAGTACCTCTCTGGTGATGCAGCCGTCTTTGTTGAGATCGTACAGGTTAAAGGCCCAGTTGAGTTTATCCGTGACGGAGCCTCTCAGGATGATGGACATACTCATAACAAAGTCCTAAAGCAAGAACAAGAAAACTAAGCCATGAGTGAAGGCAGGAAGGTGATAGAAAGATCCGAAGGAGTGAGTCAAAAGGTGAAAAACAGGGAAGTTAAAGAGAGAAATACTGTATATGTTTTAGCAATATGTAGCAGAATACAAACTAGATACAGAATAAGATACTTTTGTCAGTCTCTGTACTGCAAAGTAAAGACAGTGAAGGAGTTACATATTGAAGTGATTTTAGGAAAAGGATATCTGACTTTTTAATTCATTTATTGTGCCTAGAAAGTTCATAGGAAAACGTCTGTTTTGCTGCTAAATAAATGAACTTTACATAGAAAGACATATGGTAGTGTGGAGCAGTGAAAAAGATTGTTGTCTTTACGATAAATCAGCAGAAAAATTACAGGATTTACACTACGGAGTGTAAAGGAAGAGAACAGAAGTGAGGGAAATTCAGGAGGAAAAAACCATTTGGCTGGAGACTGAAGGGACTGAAGGGACTGAAGGGATGGAAAAGTCACCTCAAAGCTGACCGATCCATTGTTGTTGGTGTCAAAAGCCTCAAACAGGAAATGTGCATACATACTCGAATCTGAATGAAAGAGAATACAAAGTGACCATTCTAATCCCTACAAATAAGGTAAGTGCAGCAAATCCGAGTCTGACAGAGTCGGGCAGTCATACTGTAGTCTACTTGCTGTAGGGCTCAAAGAAGAGTCAGCAAGGTTCTGAGTTTATGAGAATGTTCAGAGATAATCTTAAACCTTGTGGTTTTATATCACGCTTTAAAAACGTAATTGTTTGGATGTGTGCTATGTGTTTTTCAGCCTCTCTGTGTGAATGCTGTGCTGTCTCTTCTGTGCTTGTGTGGCTGGTTCTCTTCCAGATCTACATGGGAGGTCATATGGCTCACACCTGAAGTTCAATGTCTTCCTGGACTACACATTTTATAGTCTTTAATCTATAATTTAATCTGGGTAAACACTTAAACACCGGATGAATAGTGTTTCTGATTTTATAGTTGTAGAAACACATCAATTGCTGCTTTTGTTTTCCTTTTAGAGGATGAGGACGCTAGATCTTGCCTTATTAAAAGCTCCAAGCACTTCTTTGGACTTTTTGCAGGTAAAATGTTAAATAAAGATTAAAAAACATGAGTTGAAGGAAGAGGATCTGACAGACCTCCCTGAGGGAAGAACTGGGAGTAGATGCTTTTAAAAGTCTCTTCATTCACCGCACCACTGGGACACTCCTGTGGGGATTAAGAAACACAAACGTATGTCAATAAAAAACACACACGCGTGTGAATAATTTTTAAATCCACATTGTGTACAAGCACTTTATATTCACATACGGGGTCATTCAAACAAGTAAAAAATGTACAATTCACATCTTTGACTGACATTTTTGAATCCCCGGTAGAGGACCTTCAGCTCTTTCTTGGTGAAGTTGGTCTGCTGAACGAGGCGGTCGAGCCCCTCCGGTCTGTAGCACACTGTCGACAGTTCGGCATCATCAGCTATACTTCCTGCATGGAGGGATGGAGGGAGAAATGAAACCATTACTCCAGAGATACACCAGGGCTTATATGAGACTCCTTGCCCAGAGAAACAGGAGAAAGTAGAGAAAATTAAGAGGAAATGTAAGAGTTAGTTAGAGAATAAGTATTTTCCTAGTGACTAAATAATATGAGGGGGGATCTGAGTGATGATGGACTTGTGTGTCCTGACACTTGCTTTGATTAGATGAAGTGCTGGAGCCAGAGCGATAGCAGGGGAGCAGTTTGAGGAACCGCTGCTTTATGGTCTTTTTATTGGGTTTGGATGGTGGATTACCTGGAAACAACCAATCACAGCAGAGATTAGAGGCAGATACAGTGGCCCACATAGAGAAACAGCATGTTAAATGGATGAAACACTGGCCAAACTACACTCAAGTACTGAATGACTTTTCCATGCAACTTAGTGCGCTCAAATTAGTTTGCTGACCTGGCTTTGAACCAGTGTGACCCATCAGATTAAAGCTGTTTGGCGAGCATTCAGCATGCGAGGGCTGACTCATACAGAGCGTGGTCTAAATGTGTGGTCTAAAGATCAAATCCAATAGTTATTGAAAAGATTCAGTCTGGACCAGAGTGGTGGACCGACTGAACAACAGCCAGGGCAAGTTAACCCCCATAACACAGTTTTCTCTTCATTTTGACCTCAAGTAACCTGATGAATGTTAAAATAATCAAATTCAGACTGACTGACAGCTTCATACAGTGTATATTCTTTATTTATTGTTTTTATTATCTATTTCCAGCTCTTCATTAAGGCTATATCAAAGAATTAAGGCTTTTTATTCATCATTTAAAATGGCAAATAAATGACCTCGATGTTTAGACACAGTTAAATATTATATATGGCTGCACTATTCAATGAAATGAAAATGAGATCAATTTGTGCACATTTTCTCAACACTTAGCCCGACATTGTTACCAACGGCAACCTTCTACTATGATTCATCTGTGAGTTTGAACTGCGTCTGATAACTGACCCACCAACAGTTCAGTGGGGTTGGTTTGTTTAAGCTGAGAGAGAGAGAGAGACATAAAAGTGACAAGTATATGCATACACACACACAGTTGCTGTAACAATATAGCGACCCGGAGTTCATCATGGTCCACTGTACAGAGCTTTTAGAAAAACATTCATGATTCTCTGCACCGCTCTTACAACCAGCTCTCTGTCTGTGTGTCCAACACACCAGCAGCCACAGCGAACTACCAACCATAACACAGAATATGGCTGATACTGACTACCACTTAAATGAATATGCTGTATTCAACAGGAACACATCAGCACTCCTCAATTATCAATGATTAACATGTTCACTCTCCATTTTTTTAAATTATTTATCTAACCCATGTATTTCATCTCTTCACCCACGAAATATCATACATTATACATTATGTCTCAATCTATATCTATAATTATAAACTCAACAAAAATATATTTGCAGTGAATCAAACAGTCAGGTGACACATTTATTTCCTGTCAGCTCTTCCTCTAACTTGACAGTACCTGTTGACAGAGTGCCAGTCAGCCAGCTGCAGAAGTGTCTGACCATCTTCAACAGACTCTGGTGTCTCCTTTTTCTTCTGCTCCATGTTGGGTTGGAGGGTCTGAAGCTCTGGGATCAGTTTTTAATCATCTTTATGGTGCGTCTGATGAGCTTCTGTTGTGTAGTAGTCAGTTGGTTTTGTCTTTCAAAGAGGATGTTTGCTCATTTTCTGTCTGTCAGTTCTCTTTTTGGTGAGCTCCAGTTCTACTCCTGCAGTTTTCTTCATTTTTGTTTGCTGTCCTTCCTCACTTTTTGAAACCAGAGTTGTTCTCTCTAAATGTTTCCAGGTGATAAGTTGCTCCATGGGGCTGCAGCAGCAACCCTGTTCATCAAGCTGATTGCTGAACAAAACATCTGCATGTCTCCCCTTTCTCCTCCCAGCTCACCTCCTCCCTCCTCCCGCAGGAGCACCAGAGGGTTGACACACCTGCTACAGTAAAACACAAACTTCCCCTTCATCCATCATTTCCTGCATCTATTCTGAAGCTTCGCCTGTTCCTGAATTCTCTTTGTGTTGGGTTCATGTACTGTCAGTGGTTCTGTTTGAGGATCTCACTTGCTTTCAGTGTCTAAATGCATCTTGTTTTGTAGTCTCTCTTATCCAGAGCCAGACACAGAGGCTTTATATTGACCCGAAACAACCCAACAGCAAAGTGATGCTGTAGGTGTGAGGAACAACTCTGCTGACAGAAGCTCACACACCCAGTTGTTGATTTAATTCTTTTGATTTTGATTTCACAATTAATCTCTGGCTCTCCTCTAGTCCATTGTGAGCTCTCACTATCAGAACACTTCCACAACGTAGAGTCGATTAACAGTGTTAATAAGTGTCATCTCCAATCTTATTTATCATTCGGATAAAGAGGAAGACAACTATAGATTTAAACAGTTTTACATCCTTATAGCAAAAGCAGACGTTCAAATAATTGAAAAGAACATTTCAAATGATTCCCTAAATGCATCCTGTAAATGATGTTATACACTGATTTAAAATGAGATGAAAAAGTGCATTACTTTGTTCAACATAAGGTGTCTGGAGACAGTCTTGTGTCCTTCCTGCCACTAGAGGGCAGTGTTCAACTACAGTCAGATGACACTCAACTATTAAAGGCCTCAAAGTCAGAGAAGATAAGATAACAAATATACAGACAGGAAGCTACTATGGAGACAGTGTTCAATGTGATGCATTAGTTATCTCAAGTCCGTTGAGATGTGTTTGGGAAATGTTCATCGGGAACATAAAGGATTCATTTACACACAGCAGCAGCAGTATAAGTTGAAACACAGTGAGACTCACACGTTCAACACCTGAAAAATGTCTGGAACAACCATTCTACCGAGCAGCAACACAGGGATGCAATGTTTTGCTCAGGGGAATATCAGAAGCACTTACTGAAAAACCTTTTCCTTAATGTTATAAAAGAGATTTAAATCTGCCAGTGGTGTTCACAGTTTCTACAAATGAATTATAAATATAATCTGATTTTGTGAGCTGCTCTAATGCACGATATGGTGACAATCAAACTATCAAATACAGCAGCTGCACAACTATGGAAAAACAAACAAAGCTTTACAGCGCCTCTCTCACACACACACACACACACAGGCAGGGAGAAAGACACGAACGTCTCAGCTTTGTGATGCAGAAAAAAAAATATAAGATGATTTCTTTACACTAGAGAACCATTTTGCAGAGAGACAGAGACAACACAGCGACTTCCCTGCTGTTTTCTTTCTTTAGCTGATATTTTTAGACGTGACATTTTGGTATTGATATTTTCAAGTTATTGAAATACTTTCTAAGGGGTACTGTTTGATGTGACTCGTGATTACAGTAATCCAACAAATACAGGGAGGGAGGTTGTTCTTAGAGAGACAACAGATATAAATGTGTAGCTCAGCTGAAGCATCATTCCAGCTGCTTGTATGAAGACCATAAACATTATCTGTTGGCCACTGTAAAGGATTTTGTTCACACTGACTCAGCACTTACTTCAGCAGATGCTGAGATCATCCAGCATCCTCTCCTCAGTTCTGGAGACCCTCTGGGCGACTTTGATTGTGTAAATCAATTTCAACAAATGCAGCCCTCTGGGCCAGATCAATACACTCTTCCCTGCTGTTATTAACACATTTAAAGACTCTTTTATCCACTACTACTTCGACTCAGAGAGGAATAAAGAAATTCGTAAAAAGAATGGCCATGAGGCATTCAAGAGGAGTCATCACCTCTTTTGGTACATCTTTACAACAAACGCTTTATAAGTTATCTATTAAAGGACCAGTCTGTGGGATTCTGTTGCATCCAGTGAAGAAGTTACAGATTGCAACCATATATATATATATAACATTTTGAGGACAGACATAAGCAGTCAGAATATTTGCTGCTAAAGTGGACCTAATCAATGGCCTTTCAATCAGCTGGATCAGGCAATAAGCAAAAAAAGTCTTGAGAGATACATTTAATCACACTGGAGGTATTAAAGCTTCACAAAGGGGCAGAATAGAGGATGCTATGTCTCTCCCAAAATAGGACGCTTTCAATCCAAAAGTAGATTTTCCTTTTTGACTATGAGCTAAAAAGATAAAACGAGCCTATGTTAGCAGGTAATAAGTAATGAAGGAAATCTTTTATGATTTATTAAAATAGCTGTTAAAAAAAACAACTTTTAAATGCTTATAAAGACCTAAACTGGTGATAGTCATTTTATTATGACCCTAAATCCAAACATCTTTCCCCGTTCACTGGGAGAATATATGTTTACTTGGGAGGTCATGGCAGTTTATGTAGGGTCATGCAGCACTAAATGAATGTTTGTAAGCTAATGTTGCCAGGGCAACAGCCTCCGCGCTTAGCATAATCCTCAGAAGGACATGGTTCAGATTATAGACGTCCATCGAACCATGGACACACACACACACACACACACACACACAGAGAGAGAGAGACACACATTTACTCTCTTGAGCTGACATCATGAGCTCCCCAGTGAATTTCAGCGAGTTTTCTGTCAGTTCATTTCACCTCCCGTGTCCTCACTCAGAGGCAGATATCACCTCATCCTTTACGTAGGATCAGCTTTGACTATTTATTACACAACATTCATCTTAATACAACACTCTTCATCAGTCCAGACTACAGCCAATTCAATTTGGCACCAACAGCATGAAATCTTTTTGGCTTTAAGGGCTTTTATGTTGAATTCAGCGAACTGTAACCTCGTTATATAAATGTATAAATGCAGTACTTATGTTATCAGTGTTATCATGCAAACCTACACACACACAAAGAGAAGAAACAGGTTTGTTCAGCTGCACTACACGTGATTCTACAATATGTACAAATGCAAACTGGCACAACACTGTAGACAATATTACACTCACACTTCACTTTTTTTTCTAAAGTAAGATAAGAAGTTTGATACCACTCAC
>NW_023339729.1:7993283-7994007 GCF_004916995.1 Morone saxatilis
TAACTCTCAGCAAGAAAGAAAATATGTGGATTTCATTCCAATATCAACTGTAAAGCTCTCCATATAGAAAAGAAGAAAAACACATGACATCATGGTTCAGCAGTCCGTCAGGGTCATTGTGACATGTGAAGTCTAGTGTAGAAAGTGATGATTTGAAAAAAAATCCAGTATATATAATGCATGGACAGTCAGGAGTAAACAACATGAGGTTTTCAGCAGCTCCACATACAGACCATTTGCTGGCCTGGTTTTAATAAATCTTTTAAATACATTTTAATCGACTTTTCCCATGAACAGTTGTTGGTTCCTTCATTTATATATTTAACTGTTGTGTGTTTATTTGACAGATACAATACTGAGTTCAGCAGTAAAGGCTGCAGTTTTGCAGGTTTGTTCCTCAGGCTTCACTCTTTAATAAAAAGGTTTGTTTGTGTCTCCTGAAAGCCTCCTAAAGCCTCTGTGTTCATGCACCTGTTCACTGTTTGGTTTACCTGCTGCTGAATGGATATCACACCGGCTATTGTGCCTATCAGCCTTTAAATAAACCTTCATCTTTATGTCATCTGTCCATTTTAAATGCAACGCTTTGGAAATATCCAACAAACCCAATGGGAACAGCGCCGAAAGGTGTTATTCTTTATGCATTAAAGAAAAGTCTATTTCGGGAAGTTGTCACAAGGTTGTCAGACCAGCCTTACAAAGCACCAAGTGTGTGTGTGTGTGT
>NW_023339729.1:7994089-7997247 GCF_004916995.1 Morone saxatilis
GAGAGAGAGAGAGAGAGACTGATCTCTAAATAGGCTTGTCTTTTCTTCATTGATAAATCTCTTGAATATCTGTTAATCATTTAGTCTATCCAGATTTTTTTTTAAAGCCCAAAGTGATCTTAGAACTGCTTGTTCTGTCTGACAAACACATGAAAAGACTTACACCAAAAAATGGAAGGAAGCTGGAACCAGAAATTGTTACAGATAAGTACTGCTGGCATTTCTGAACCATCCCCTGCTTCACTTCTAGACAGCAGTCACTGAACTGCAGATGTGATTCAAACATTCAGTCCTTACAGTCATGTGGAGATGTTGGCTTTATATCAAATACACTTACTTATATATATATACTATGTACTTATATTGAACAGTATATGAGCTCACTGCATCAACATCATCATCAAACATATTTCACTCTTCTCCTGTTGTTATTTTCCTGCTGACCTGCATGATGCTGTAGATGACCTCCAGTGAGGACTTTCACATATTCTGATTCATAACAGTTTGCAAGCTAAAGCAATGATGTAAAGTTCATCCCGAGATAAAATATCAGATTAATCGTCTGGAAAATCAGTTTCCAACAAATGCAACTGAGGCTGCTGAGAGTCCACATTTACACACACTGACTTTAAACCCTGGATGGTTTGCAGCAGCTTGTGACAGATGATGAAACCGGATTGTGGTGTATTAAATACCCCTTTAGTGACAGAGCTGAGTCCTACAGTCAGACAGTCTGCTCTATATGTGAGTTTCCTCTTTTGAAAAACCAAAAGCAAACTTTCATCATGAGTGCACAGTGACTGGGAGTCTAAAGCCAGGTCAGCAAACAGCAGGAAATAAAGTGTTCAATTTCCCATATTTCTTTTAAAAAACGATGATAAAAATGAATAGGCTACCTGTCAGTGGGTCGTAAGATCTGTCCAGCTCTCTGGAGTCAGACAAACTCTGGTCCTGACTCCTGGATTTCATGTTTGTTTCAGTTCTTACCAGACCACCGCGCTGAACCTGCCGGATCTGTACAGTATGTGCGTCGGAGCCGCAGCTCATCTACGAATTCATTCCTGTTTGCATGTCACTTTTCTGCAAGCATCACCAGCCAGTGCGTGCGGGCTGCAGACTGGTCGCAGATAGAAGAGCGACAAAAAGCGTAAAAAGTCCGCGCAAAAGCTGTCCTCTGTGCGTGCCTGCTCGCCTCTATCCAAAGTGAGCCCTCTCCTCCGCCCGCCCAGCAGCAGCGCGCACTCACACCCACAGCGCGCACTCACTTTCAGACGCTCCTGAGGGTTCAGACACTGAATGTGGATCCACAGCTGCTGCTGCTGCTGCTGCTGGGTCGGAGAAATCTGATGACTTTACTTTGCTGATTGTCCGTCTGTCAGCTGGAACATCTGCATCTGCATCTGTTTGAGAGAGAGAGAGAGAGAGAGCGAGAGAGAGAAACCATCAGTGGTGGAATGTAACTGAGTACATTTACTCAAGTACAGTTTGTTCTTTTCTTTCCACTTTATACTTCGACTTCACTACATTTCAGAGGGAAATATTGTAATTCTTACTGCACTACACGTCTCTGACTCCTAGTCACAAAACATAGGCAGAGTTTATAAAATATGATGTTTTGTTATAAACAGTATAGTACAGCAGAAACGATCAGTCGGTTGAGAGAAAATTGGCAACGGAGTTTGATAATTATTTAAATCAATTCTCAGGCCAAAACCTTTTGTTTGAAATATTTTTTATTGAGTCACAGAAAGTTATACATACAGTATTGTGTCAGTGCTCATTTTCATCTATATAAAAGAATTGTAAAGATGGATTTATTCACATTCATAGATATAAGATAGATGAAATAAAAGATACAGATTGTATTTGAGAATGGAACAGTATCAAACATTAGCGATAAATAAAGTAATTATTTGAAATAAAAAGTGAGAAGATAAAATTAATGTGAAAAAAATGATTAAAATGAAGGAGAAATAAAGTCAAATCTTTTATGGTTCCGGCTTCACAAATGCAAGGATTTTTTGCTCTTCCTTTCAGTTATTTTAATAAAATACTTGTTTAATTTTCCTATTAGTTGGACAAAACAAGCATTGTGAAGGTGTCACTTTGGGTAGTCAGCAGATTAATCTATAATGAAAATAATTATTAGTTTGAGTAAAATGAGCTCCACCTCAACCAAAGACAACAGGAATAGAGTTATACTACTGTAATGATATATAATAATAGAACAGTCTAGGGGACATTTTTCAGCATTTTTTCTTTTACTTTTAATACTTTAAATGCTTTTTTAAGGTTACATACTTTTACTGAAGTAACACTTTAAAAGCCTGACCTTTACAAAGTACTTTTACAGTGTGGTATTAGTACTTACTGAATACTTCTTCCAGGACTGCAAACAGCTGAGAGGAGAGAGGAAGAGGAGTGATGAAGCAAGCTAGACAGACAGACAGACAGAGGGATGTGGGAATGTATATCTGCTGATCTATGCTTCACTGATGGATGGTCTCACCTTGGCTTGGGACTTGAGCAGCTTTGGCTAGGTAGGGAGAAGTAATACCTGCGGATCAATACCCTGTCAGCTCCACGTCCTTGAGCTGGTTGAGCAGAGTTAACAGATGACTCACTCATATTTCAGAAAATGCAAGCAGCAAGGTCGTGATTATAAAACAAAATCATTTGAATATTAAATCCATAAATACACACCATAAGCTGGATGGAGACAGAGGAGGCCACGGGCTGATTTATGGGATAAACTTCCAAGATTTCCGGCTTTGTTTCCCACCATAAACTCATGGTATACTCTTTTCTGGGACATCATTAAGGTTTGAAGTAAGGGTTTAATTGAGTAGCTTTGTCATATTTTATCTTTTAGTACACAACACTATCAGGATGATATTTCATTTAAGTTTCAACCTCTTTTTTTACCACATATTGCCTCAGGATCCTAAAGCTGATCACTAAACTGATAAGGGACTGGATGGTTAAATGTATTCATGTTGACATTCTCACAGTCAGGATGTCAGATTGGTCCCAAAGTGCTACTTTTGAACTGAGCATCTGTCGGTTTTCTCTCTGTAAAATGATAAAGATTGCATTGCCTCCTCAAGTTCAACACTTTCTTGCAAAGAAAATCTGTTTTTGGTAAAAAAAAAAAAAAA
>NW_023339729.1:7997379-7997529 GCF_004916995.1 Morone saxatilis
TTACCCTTTTAAAATTATTTTTCATGTATAGATCATTTTCAATAAGAAACTTTGAAAACGCTGCTGCTCGAGGAAAATACGGGATCACCAATGTGACCGATGATGATTCAACCTCTGGGAACCATAAATGTCTGCACCAAATGTCATGGC
>NW_023339729.1:7997629-7997811 GCF_004916995.1 Morone saxatilis
AAAAAAAAAAAAAAAAAACAATTGACACATGAATTCTGAAAGCACTCAAGTAATTATTTCAGTTTAGTCTAGTTTAGTTTAGTAATTTCAACTTCAACAACTCAAAAAAAACATGGTACACACACACACAAGCTGAGTACTGACTGGAAAGGTGTAGGCTGAAGCCTTATCTTATCTTACTT
>NW_023339729.1:7997934-8005729 GCF_004916995.1 Morone saxatilis
ATGTCTGCACCAAATGTCATGGCAATCCATTCGATAGTTGTTGACAAAAAAAACAAAAATGTCAACCTCATGGTGTAGCTAGAGGAAAAGTCAGTGGTTCAGTGGTAGGATTCATCTTATGGGGAGAAAGTCTAGAACATTTCATGGCGATCAGTTTGATAGTTGCTGAGATATTTCAGTCTGGAACAAAGCAGTGAACCAATTTACCATCCATAGAGTTTATGTGTTTGCCTTTAAAGTTAACTTTCACACCATCACAAAGATAAAAGGAACTCCCTTTGCCAAGAAAAGCCAAATGACGCTTGTTGGGGATAAACAATGCAGTGAAGCTTTTTTAAGGACAGGCAGGAGGGTGAGGGATTATTATGTCCACCGTCAGAAGACTGATGGGGAGGAGAGAAAATATCTATCAGCTGGAGGAAGACAAAGAGAAAGGAAAGGCAAGGGAGGACACAAAAACAGGCCTGGTGATGTGAAAAGAATCAAAGAGAGGGATCGTGGTGCATCTGAAACAGGAACAGAGGCAAAGCTGTGACAGAGAGAGAAGGGGAAAAATCAGAAGAGAAGTAGAAGACAGAGGGAACACAGTGGAGAGGTTTTTGAATACATTATGTGCTTTGGGACGGTTAAATCTCGCAGTATTGATGGTGTTTATCTCCCACAGGGGTTTACAGAGAAGATTAGCATTGCTGCAGGCTTGAAAGTGGAGCTGACAGATAACCAATAATGAGCTCTGACTGTGTGGAGTGATGATATAGGTGACAAATAACACACACACACACACACTGACAGTATACAGTAGAATAAACACAAACAGGTGAGCTGGCACAGGCTGTTAAACAGAAGATAATATTCAGCAAAAGGCATAGAAATAGGGCCACATGTCCTCAGGAGGTGTATTGCTGCTTTCATGTACCCTAGGAACGAGGTAGCTCGAGTAGATTTAGTTTTTTTCATATTTTCCGCAGACACAGATGCAGGTGAGGACACACAGATAAAGAAATAAGGGGGTGAACGGATGACAGAGGGAGGGAGGGGTTCAGGCGAGACAAAGTAGGCAATCTCCCCTCAAATGAATATTTGATGAGAAGGCTGATATGCTTAAATGAAACATTAGAAATACACAGCGGCGGTAATGGGTTGTCACAGTGAAACGCACCGGATTGGCTCTGTCTGAGCTTCTAAACTGTCAACAGCTCACCCACACACACACACACACACACACACACACACACTGCTCAGATTATATCAGGGAGTTAATATACTGCCCAATATACAATATAGCCAACAAAATTAGAGGATTTGGACTAGATTCATGTCAGGGGATTGAGAGCCACCATATTAAAAAGACATTGCACAAGGTGATCTCCAGAAACCATAAAGACACTGTCAGACACACGCAAAAGCCAATACACACACTCAGAGTCCACTCCCTGTGCCACAGTATTATTCCCAGAACATACAAAAGCATATTATCATCTGTGGAAATGGATCTTGGAGCCAACATGATGCTTGCGTGTCCATTAGAGGCTTATCAATGTAATTTTCTTCAGCACTCGGCCCCACAGTTCTAATTAAGTCTGTGAGAGATAGAGAAATACAAAAGCAAAGACAAAGAGAAAGAGTGGGGCTGTTATCATGAATGTTTATGGCCCCACTGCTGCTGCATTAAAGGAGCTGACAGGTGGCTCTGCATGTCGTAACCCATCAACTACAAATGAATGAGTGAGGTTTTTTATTGTCGGTCTCATGTTAGTGCAGTCATGAGGAGAAGCTTTGTTGAAAATTCAAGGTTCATTGTTGGTGGTTTCAGGTGCTTAAGGAGTTGAGGGTCGATTGCTGAACAGTAACGTTTTTCTCCATGTTACTGAACGGGACCTTACTGAAACATATTACTCCGCCACGTGGTCTGTTTACACATCCATCATCTCTCTGTAACCTGATAGGTCTTTGTATTCAGACTGAATAAGGTCACCATCACACCTAGGTGGACATTTGTATTTCTTTTTATCATCTCAAGTGGTGATTCTACCTCTCTCAAATGTCTTGGTTTTATAATCAATGGCAAGGGGTCCTTGCTATGTTAACTACTGCTCAAATGAATTGTTGAAATGAAGTTCTCCATTGATGTCTAATTTTAGGCTCTAATATGATGCAGTGGCTACGTCTTTTAAATCAGTTTCTCTCTCAGCTCCTTTATAATTTGTGTGTGCATTTTTAAATCATTTGATGTCCAACAGTTCTCATTTTGATTTCTAAAACTATTGGCTTTTTCCCTTTCAACCAACTTAAAGAAAAAAATAAATTAGATCTTTTGATTCTCTGCATAAATGTTCCCAATTTTCACAAAGGTTGTTCCATCTTATCATTAATTAATTTCAGATCAAATGGTGGAACTCTCCTTCACTTCTTACAGTGATCAATGGCACACATTCATTTAAACCATTTTTATTGCATATTCATATTGATTGGGCCTCATGCAAGAAACAATAAACAAATGTTCTCTTATGTTAGTTTGTATCTATGATTTGTTCTTTTTTGTTAGTACCCACTGATTTCTGGGATTTACCAATGTTTTCCTATTTTTGTTTCTTCTCTTAGGTATGGGAACATTTAAGATAAGGAAAAAACATCTTAACAGTCCATACATTGCTTGTCCAATGCCAGAAACCTGGGTACGAGCAGATTTGGATGGTTAAAAAAAGGTGGTTAAATTCAGAGAAAATAAAATAAATTTAAGGGATTGATGCTGCATAAGGCCTTTTGTGTGTCAGATGGTTTGTGGAAGTTGAGTTGATTGCAGTTTTGTTTGGGAACAAACAACTAAAGAACGATATCAACTGAAATGGTAACATTCATGATGTCATGTAGACTTTTTACAACTTGAAATCGAAGTGCTGTCAAAATATGTAGCAACACAGTTCCTCTCATACACCCCATATACTACCAGTATGCAGACGATGCACATTTATCCAACACTAAAACCCACTTTCTTAACGAATAAAAATCTCCTACTCCTCCAAACCTGTGTGAATGAACTTGGCTTTTTGTTACATAAAGCGAAACTAGCTTCCAGAAATACGGGAGAGATTTGCTGAGAAAATGTGAATCCGCCACTGTTATTGCAGCACTTTGATCACTGACCTGTCCAGACCCCTGTAAATCCAATCTGACCTCGGCTCATTACATCGAGAAACTTCTGACAAACAAAAGATTCAGCTGGTGTTGTTTATGTGAGCCTGAGGGTGCAGACATAATTAGGAAGTAGCTCGAGGACAAAGTTTATCAGAGATATTGGCTAATTAGTTTCACAACAGGAGGGGGCATTGGAGGTGGGTGGAGGAACAGCAAGACTAAGGGAGGACAAAGAGGAGAGGAACAGGATAGTTTCTGTTTTCTCAGAGTGACATCGCAGGTTTCGGCAACGATGACTTGACCCTTTCTGTTCATTCACTTAAATATTCACGTAAATATTGAATGTATTGAGTCAATTTAGCTTGCAGAATACAGATTATTTTTCTTTCTGCTGCCACTACTCAAAATACATACCAATTGTGTAAACAGACAGATGTGTGTCCCATTTTCAAAAATCTTGTGTAAACACACAATCACATTATGTATCAGTGCATACAATCTCATATTTACTGTGACTGCTATCCTCACATAATCAAGTATCTCTCCCTCGTTAGTTTTACCAACAATCATCTGGCCTTTACTTTTACACATCTTTATGAAGGCAAGGGACAAAATAAAGTATCTTTTTAAGGCAGCTTTAAAGCTGACATATTTTTGAACTATGGTGATAAACACAGGTTTACCTTCTAACATTTTAATGCCATCACTGATGTACTGTGTATGCAGGCTGTGTTTGACACTTGAATTAAACTTAAATCACTGGAGCTTATTGTGCAGTCATCCGCTCTGCAAACTCACCCAAACACAATCAATCGAGTGTAAGCTGCCTGACTTTTTACGGTTCATATGTTCTCGACAGGGGACAACAAGTAAAGAAATGATCCAAGACAAAAGCATTTGTTATCAAAGACCATATTCATTGAATGAAAAGTCATATTTCACTTCTACGGTGTGCCGGAATAAGAAATCAAGTCTACCCACTGACACCCAATGTATCACAGCGGCCGTGTGTGTGTGTGTGTGTGTGTGTGTTGGCTGAGCTGATGAAGATGGTTGCTGTAAAGCTTGTGTACAAAGAATGTAAAATTATGTTGATGTTAAAACACAGATATAATAGTGCATATTTCTGACTAAATAGTCAAAAGAGGAAGCCCTAATTGAGTAGTAGGAAACCAACCTTTATTTAAAAAAGAAACATAAATATACCTACAGGAGTTCGAGATGAAAGAAACAAGACCCTACACTTGAAGAAATTGCATAATTCAGATCTGCTTCCAGTCCAAAATAATCATTTCAAATATTCTGAATGAGAAAGAGCCAGGATGAGTTTAAAAGGTTGAATGTATAAATAGTTTTTTGTAATCACTTAACTGAACTCAAGTACCAAAGAAATACCAGTAATAATCACTATAATAATGTTTAACCATTGTCCGAACTTCTAAACTAACCACTCCCTTCAACACATTTGGACTCATTTGTTCAACTAATGGGGAAATGATTTGTGCGACGTACAGTAGGAAATGTTAGTCATGGCTTTGTTCAAAAAGCACAATAAAAATGATCACTTCAGAGCATCCTCAACTTCATTACTGCTCAAAATGTTCTATCCCATAGCAAACATGTATATACAAAATACTTGTAAAGTTTTGAACATGTAGAGCATCAAGTTAACTTTCACACAACAAGCAGCTGCAAAAAAAAAGAGTTAATGCTCTAATCTATGAGGACTTAAACTCAAAAAGGCTCAATGTCACCATTACCAATGCTGTTAGGGAGGACATAATGTTTCACTCAAAGCGTAAATCTTCTGAAATAATTACTGGAGAGATAAATCATAAGCTGTGAACTGTGATCAGTTCAACAGCAGAAGCTTCTGACTTTATCATCAGTGACAGAAAAGTTGGAGAAGAACATCTGGGTTAAAAACAATTGGTTACACTATCTTAAATCCAAACTTTCATTTGTCAGTTAACAGTCCAGCCAATACTGCAGATTTCACACGAGGAACCAGTGCAACACGGGCACCTCCTTTAAAGTTACACACAAACATGTGAACGACCACAAAAGGAGCAAGTCTGGAGAGTTGTCAGGTCTTTCCTTAAGGTGCATCCAGCCTGTCAGCGTGTGCGTGGGAGACGTTTCCATCGTTCAGTTCACAGGAGGGACAGATGATGAGGACTCAAAACGAATCGTGGAAAGAACGACGGCGGATTGTACTGGTTTGGTGTTTGTATTGTACAGTATGTGTTAATGTGTGTAATGTCCACACACACAAATACAAAAATGTATTGTGTACGTCCATCTGAAGGGAGGAGGAGGCTGTGTGTGTGTGTCTTTCTCAGGAGATGGTGGAAAACTCTTTGAGCAGGACGTCCTGACTCAGTGTGTTCAGAGAGACATTCTTCCTCACATTCAGACTGATGGAGCGCACCTGGAGACAGACAGACAGACAGACAGACAGAGATTTATTACCAGCTTATATGCTTTAATAAACACAGAAAGGATAAAGCTTAAAGGTCCAGTGTGTAACAATAAGGAGGATCTATTGGCAGAAATTGAATATAATATTCATAGGTATGTTTTCGTGTGTAATCACCAGAAAATAAGAATCATTGTGTATTTGGTACCTTAGAATGAGCTGTTTTATCTACAGAGGGAGAGGGGCCTCTTCTACAGAGTCCTCCATGTTGAACAGCCATGATTATAGTATACAGTAGCCCAGAAGGAACAATCCAAACACTGGCTCTAGACGAGTGCTGGCTTGCAACGAGTGATGCGAGGGCGGTGGAATCATCAAATACACCTCTAGATGCCACTAAATCCTACACACTGAGCCTTTCACACCATCCCAGTCCCAGTTCAATTTATATAGCTGCGGAGGACTATAAAACTGTCTGACAGGCAGAAATTACAGGAAGCATCGTAAAAAGTTCCTTTCTGCTATTATAAACAATAAAATACCTTGTTTATTGTAAACAGTAGTGATCAGTGTCACGTTGCAACAGGAAATGACCACTTTTAGGTGTGCAGAGACCTGGGTGAGTTCATGTGGAGTGACAATCTGCCGTGAATGGTGAGGTCAGTTTGGTAAAGAACTAAACTTAGAGTCTTAGGAGACCACATTAAATCCTCAACACGCACATCACGTTTCCCCCTCTCTCTTACCAGCTCCTTGAAGAAGGCGGCTTCTTTGGGCTGCTCCGAGTATCTCTCAAACTGGTCCAAACCATCCTGTAGTTTGAGCGTCAGTGTGTCATAGTTGGAGCGAACCACCTCCAGCACCTAACAGGGTGAGAGATGAGGTTAACAGAAAATGTACATAACTCCATAAATCAGAGCGGTTAATGTGTCGTACAGTGGACACTATTTAGGGTTTAAAGGTGGGGTCAGTCATTCTCTGAGCCACTTCGTTTCCCATTTACCATAACGCAAACAAAATTGTGCGGAATTAGTTAGAACTCTGTTAGGCTTGGCTACTAACAGCAGCTCTTTATCCGTTTTCATTTTCAGATGGTGTGTGTGTCTGTCTATCTTTTGTACCAGTGAGATTTTGTTTTACTCAAGACTTTCACAATAAGGGCATTTAAGGAAGGACTCATTTCATCATTTTTAGATCAGAGTACGAATAGAATGAAGCAAAGACAGTATAGTCAATGTGTGTACTGTGGTTTTAAATGCACAGGACACACTGGCTTGGAGTAAAGTCCAGCTGAGATAAGAAAGGAAGCTGAATTCATAGTTAATTATGCAGAGATTCTCCACACTTCCACCCCTGCCATTCCCTCATTCAGCCATGAAATAGCCCACAACCAGACTGTTTCCATTATTTTATTAATGTCGCTGAAACACTCCACACAGCATGAAACATTCACAATGAGATGCACAAGCTGCATGTTGTTATGCTTTCCACAGAAGCTTGATAAAAACATACACCATCCTCCCAAACAGGTCCAGCTTCTATCCAGATAAACATAAATATGTTAAACTACTACTAGCTCAGTTTATGCACACAAACACGTACATATTCTCCTTTAGCCCCGGTAATATATCCACTGTACAGCTGAATCATCATTTAGAAATGTATTAACAGAGGGTGAGGAGCTTTTATTTTCTTCTAATATATCTATAGCTCTGCTCAGGGAAAAAAAATGCTGTTTCATTTATTTCAAACTCTGATGGTACACTGATGAAAGCATCATACCCAACTCTCTCTTTGCCTCCATCTCCCTCACAGCTCCCCATCTCCCTCCTCTCTCTGTGGAAATGTGGAGGTAGGTCTGAACGGTAACCTTAACTAATGTGTGTTTAGGTTTTTTCCTCACCGGTGGAAAATGGAAATGACGGAAAAGATGAAAGGAGGAGTGGGAAATGGGGAAAAAAGCATGAGCTATGACGAACTGGTTAAAAGAAAAGAAAAAACTGAGGAAAAGTAAACGGGAAATTAAAGAAAGAGTCAAAGGACAGAGGAGAGACCACTTTACAGTTGACTCAGCTAAGAAAGTTTCTGCATCACTAAGCAGACATGATTGTGTGCACACAGTTGTCATTGTGTTTATCTTGAAGCACGGATACAAAGGCAGCCATCTTCTAGTGTCACTGGAGGGAATGAAGACGCTCCAGATGGATGGAGTGCAGGTGGTTATTGTGTGTGTGTGTGTGT
>NW_023339729.1:8005802-8005981 GCF_004916995.1 Morone saxatilis
TGTGTGTGTGTGTGTGCTGAGCATGTATGTCAAAATACAAGAGGAAAGGGAATGCAAGGTTTCACATTTCATTTAAAAAGCAGAGAGGGACAGAGGCAGAGAAGAGAAAAACAAAGAGCTTAGAGAGACAATCGGGATCTTCCTCAGATTGACCAAAGTTCACCACATCATCTATCCTT
>NW_023339729.1:8005993-8006403 GCF_004916995.1 Morone saxatilis
TTGCCTTCTCTGCCTCCGTTCTGCCCCATAATACAGGTTCAGAGAGTCCGCAGCTGTGCACTGGCCACTGGAGAGCTACTCTGGTTACATTAATGTTCATCAGTGTGATTCAAGAAGCGACAGGCTGGGATTTTTGTATGAATTTACATGAGTCTTTACCTTTTGTGTCTGTGTGCTATGAGAATTATTTTGTTAAGCCTGAGGTAAGATAGAACTCTTTTGTTCACACGAAAGCACTTGTTGTGGTTCACTCGAGTCTCTACTGCCTTTTTTATTTTCAATCCGACCTACATTTTATGAATTCTGACACTAGCTAAGTACATTGTCTAATAAATGAACAATGTCCTAAAAATACCTGAAGAAATACAGTCCGTTTGAAGCAGATAACAGCAGAGAGATGACAGGAAATG
>NW_023339729.1:8006503-8010549 GCF_004916995.1 Morone saxatilis
CAAGTACAGGTCCATTTACCTTTAGCAAAAAAATCGCAGCTTCTCGCAATTTGGACATTGCCCTTGGCCATATTGTGATTTGGATAATACTGCAATTAATTGTGAAGCCCTATTCTATAATAATATTTTTTTAATAGAAATATCAATATCTGTTTTTAAACCCTTAATACGTAATAATATATAATAATACGTCCGTCACATAACAGATGTTCTGATCAAGGCTTTGTCTAAGTCATATAGATATTTTTTTTTTTTTTTGACATAATTTAACAGCAGTAAACTAATTATACAGTACAATTTGCAATAACAATCCATTTAAAATAAATAGCTCAGCTATAAAAAATATTATCTGCATCACAGCTTTTCACTGATGACCTCTTATAATATTTTGTATAGAGAGAGGAGAGCCAGTGTGAAAAGGTTGTGTCAGATGGTTTGGACAGTGTCTAGACAACCTCTCCAGCCTCTTACTGAAGCACTCTGTCAGTGTGGATATCTTCATTTAAACTACTGTTTTGGGTTTTTTCCAAGCTCACTCACAACAACACTGAGTGATAGGAAACAAAGCATGTTTTAGCCAACTGACGTATCTCATTCAAATCATCATCAATACGTTAATCAGTGTTTCTCTATAGATCACAATACAGCAGGCATGTTCCAATAACATCAAATAATTAAACGCATAGTTCAGTACAATAAGCCATTTTTCACACCACCTCAGACGAGACCCTTTACAAAAACTCCAATAGCTAATTTTGTTAAAAACCTTAAACCATGAATCCTTGAATCCTATAACCCTCAATGAATCCTGCTGAAATCAACTACATAACTCAAATCTATTATTCTATCTCATTAATTAATAAACATTCCTTCTAAAACAACCATATATTAGACTAATGTGCATGGAATAATGGATTTATACATAACTTTCCTTTGCATCGCATTGACCATTGAAAAACCCATATAGGTCAACCAGCAATACTGGACTTTGCCGTACTTCCGACTGGATTTGTGAGTCTAATTTACCAACTAGTCTACATCACGTTACGTTGCTCTGATTGGTTTTAGGTCTATCCAATTGCGACCAGGTGTATTTTTGTCTGCACTCACTGATAACGGCCCTTGGAAATCAAAAAGTTACTCAGAGTTCCCAGAATAATTTGCACTTGCGAATTGTTGTTAGTGGAAAATCATAGAAAACCACTGGCAGCTCATTGACACCAAAGCTAACTTCTGTCTTCCCTCTTTGTGTGAATAAATCAGCAGATAAAATCAGAGAGGTAATTGAAGAATATAATGAACAAATCCATCACTCTTTTATCAGCTTGTAAAAAAAAATAAAAAAATAAAACAGTCTTCCGGCTGTTTTCCTTTCCTCACTGGTTCGACAAATGAAAAGGTTTTATAACGAGCTCGTATCGGTGAAGCTCAGCCTCCTTCCAGACTCAAGCCGTTCATTAATGATGAAGGAATAACTCAACATTTCAGAGGTTATCCAGTTGCTTAATGACTTAATTCTCACCCTGTGTTTCTGTGTGTGTGTTTGAGTGGGACTCTTTTGTGGATGAATTGGTGCAGACATCAGAGAAACAGCACTTTTTACTGTACTTTAAAATATATACACACACAAATAAATCTATAATCCGAATAATTCAAAGAGATGTTTCCTTTAAAAATACTGTAACAGTTAAATACTGTGTATGTAGGAGAAAACTATGAAAGTTGTTGGCATTTCAGTGTGCCCAAAAGTGACAGCACCTTAAATGTGTATCACCATTTGTCATAGACAGTGTAAAAAGCTTCATATTTGTTGTGTACAGGGTCCTCCCACCTGCCTGAACTGTGTGCAGTGAATCAGCCATGATGAGTTTTAAACTCAGTGGTGTGTGATAACAACTGCTCTTCTAGGTGTCTCATCACAATAAGCGATGTCTGAGTCATCTATCTCTGCCAGTCAGCTGTAACTACTTCTTGATGAATAGACATTCTATCAAAATAAAATGCGGTGAACCCCTTCCCAAACTCTCCAAAGCACTGAGTGTTTTCCATTGTGTACTAAAAAATTCATCAAGATTTACTTTTGAAATGACAAGAGTGATGTTTCAGTGGAGTTCAGCCCAAATGGCCCCAAGATGTTGCTGAAGCTCATTTTTATTTAGAAGCAACTTTAGTGAGAGAGTAAAAAGAGGGAAAGTGTGTTGTGTTTACCTGTTCTTCAGAGAGCTGAGAGATGTGGTTCACCGCAGCGTACGACTCAATTTTGGGGTTAAAATGATTGATGATGGCCCTTAAAGACAAAAACACAACAAACACAGACATTTTTACATCAAGTCATGCCACAAAGTTGGGACCGCACAGCTGTCTACAATCACATTAAGCCATCTATATTCAAAATATTGTTCTCTTTGTGTTAAGCTGCCATCTAAGCTAACAGCAGTTGATGCACATTGATTTGCTTTGCTTTTTCTGATTTACTGGAAATTTGCCAAATCTGCGTTGACGGACGTTGGAATTATGATTTCCAAAGATATATGAAAACACCTCTGCAAACATCTGCAGGAAAACGTGTTGTACGTCGGAGCTTTTACAAAACGATGACGTTAGCCTGCCTCAAGTCATAGAAAGAAGATGTGTTTGACAATCTTTTGTGGCTTTTATGTTTCACAGCACAACTATTGATATTATCTTCTATATATGTTCTATATGTTTGTCAGACAATGTCGTGGTCATAAAATGATGATCAGCACTGCAACCCAGCAGCCTAAGAATAGCTGTCTGATTAGTAGGGAATATTTAAGAGTCGCAATCACATCCTTATTTCATGCCTGTTCCATTGTCTGACAAGTGAAACTTAATCTATAAATGAGAATTAGATGGCTTGGTGTGGACATCGTGTGAAATGCTATTCTGTGTGTAGCATTACAATTTCCCTGAATAAGAATTAGGAGTCTAAGCCCAAACTATGAAAAATAGCCCCAGACCAAAGTACAGAAAGTACTTTTGGCTATGTAGTGTTCAATTTCAACCAGCCTCCCTCTAATTTTAATGTGTGTGTGTGTGTGTGAGACTTTCTGGAAAAGCCATTTGTGGGATAACCTTCTTTTTAAGGTGCAAACGGTGTGAAGGTTTGTAGTTGGCAATTTTGACCAGTTACAGACGGGCTGTTTAACACAAAAACTCATTTCTATTCAATTCCGTCTCGATGCCTCCTTCATACTGTTTCAGTACATCTGGGAATTTCAGATGTAAATTCAGAGGCAATCTTTTCCAGCATTAGCATATATATCTATGACATAAACTGCTTTATACGTTGATGCAATAAGCACAGCTGTAAAATGAAAGGTTATTTTGTACTGGCTTAGAGTATGTCATATATCAAATAAATTACAGTGAGAGAAATTAGGAGAATTCTCCGTAGTGCTGATTCTGGGAAGCAAGCGTACGGAGGAATGAACTGATGGGAGTAAAATTGGTGCTTCCATTAAATGTCTCTGTGGGTTCTTTATACCCCTCTGCCTCCATTCATTTATTCATCTATTCTTTCAAATATTGCTCTTTCAATTTTCTTCCCCCCAACCTTCCCTTTAACCCTTCTGACGTAGCAGTGAAGCAGTGGAGTCTGCTCTATCAGGAGCTCTGCTGAGGGGGAGAATCCTCATGGAGTATGCCACTTGTACGGGTGCCCTGGGGAGCCTCCAAGCCAGGGTGACCTCAGAGGATCATCCCCTCAGAGAAGATGATGGAGGGAAGAGAGATTACAGGGGAAAATGGTGGCGGAGAGACCAAGTGAAGTATGTGTGTGGACCGGAGTAGGGTTGGGGTGACAGAGATTAAGGTTTTAAAATTATTGAATAGACGGGCCAAGGGGAGGAAGTGTAGGGAGAAAGGGAACAGGCAGGGGAGGGAGAACTTAAATCACAGTTCCAAAGACTTAACTTCATTCACTTTATTTTGACCTTTCTCCCTCACATTCTAATTTGCAATTCCCTTCAATCCAATATGACTCTTTTCTCCTTCTCATGATATACTATGTGTGTGTGTGTGTG
>NW_023339729.1:8010649-8025698 GCF_004916995.1 Morone saxatilis
TGTGTGTGTGTGTGTGACTTTTTACCGAACATTGACAAGGGCATGTGTGACTTTGCTGGCTGCTTCCTTCCACTGGCCCGTGTTAGTTGATACTCTCAGAACTGGAAGGCAGAGAATGACATATAAACTATAATTAGATGCACACATACATCTCCTTTAGGCCCCTAACTAAACAATCTGCTGATTTTTTTCTCAATGAGTCGAGTAAAAAGGAAGCTGGAACCAGAGGATGCTTGCTTGATAAATGACTTAAAGGATTAATCTATAATCAACGTAATATTTACTATATTAAAATAGAGCCATGTTATACTCATCACTGCTTCGGTCTTCTCCAACAGAAAAACTGCTTTCATTTACTAATTACTAGTTCACTAATTAGCAATAAAGGGAAGGCTAGAACACTTTAATGTGAAAAATTTGCAGGAAGCTTTGTTGACAGTACCTTAACACTGATCGGGAAAAACTGCAAAGTGAAAACACTGGAGTTCACTGGTGAATAAATCTAGTATTTCTGTTATTCAGAGAAACTTAAAGCAGCAGATTGGTGAGTATGATATGACTCTTATCACTGTACAGATGGAACTGAAGCTGCAGAAATGTACATTATGCTGTAGTTGGCTACAGTGGTGGATTTTACCCAGCTTGTATTTGCTCATGGTGGCTTTTAATTGAGACTCTGATATTATTTGAACAACAGCTTTTATATGCGAATTTACAATAATTGTTTCAGTTGTAGTCCGGTTTAACTCTGGTGTTTCTAATAACATACCCATACAGTAGAGGTTGTCAAAGACCTGGTGCATTCGTACGATTTCATAGTACAGCTCGTCATAGCTGTTGGAGGTGGGCAGGAACGTGTCGCCATATGTTATGAACATGTTGAAGAGGTTCACAACCTGGATAGGGAGACACACAGTAGTTGACCACACACATAATGTCTCTCAAACAAAAAATAACCCAACAAGAGAAATGAGAGAAGAAAAACAAACCCAAAAATAGGATTTCTAAAGGGAAATCAAATTTATACCACATCAGTTTCTGCATACGCAGCCTGTTTGGCCTCTTTGGCCTCACTAATAAAAGAGGTTTAGACTCTTGTGATTTGACTCATATGCATAGCTGGACTACAAGCAGCAGCACTGATACAGCATCTGGCAGTGGACACATATCCCTGTGAAACTAATTTCCATTGTGGGCTGTACTCTGTCAAGGTCTTGTCTGCAGGCTTTGTGTGTGTGAGTGTGTCTCACCAGTAAGGCCAGATGAAAGATGTTATGCTTGGCCAGCAGTGTGGTCTCATTTGACAGCAGGAACTTCAGCAGGTTGATGAGAGCTGTGCAAAGGGAGACATGCACACATAATGAAATAATCTGGAGTGTTGATAGCCGTCTACCAGCAGAGGCATGTGGCAGCAGTCCACTTTCCTCAGTGTGCATCTTTATTAAGGTAGATAATGGAAACACGGGAGGGGGGGACCTTTCAACACCAAATCAAGTCCAAGAGGAAAACTAAACCCAAAAGAAGAACTAAAATGTGAGTACACAAAAAAAGCTTTTAACAAGCTTCAACACAAGCTGGCACAACAACACGCAAAAAGAAGATAAACTATTGCTTCAATTTGGCCAATTTTTTTCACTCCAGTCTTATTTCATGGTATGCTATTATCACCACCAGGAGGAGAGAGTCTGTGTCTTTCAGGGAATTAAACTGATTATTGGTCTGATTAGAGGAATTTGTATTCTAATGAGACTCAGGGCTATGGGGCCATTACAAGCTGAAATGTTATCCTGTTGTGTGTTGACCACGCTGAAAACAAGGCCACCAGGATGGATTGTGCTTTCTTTAGAGACTCATTATCCAATCTCAATGATGCAATACATTTCCAAAACAACACGCCCAGTGACTTCAATAGGAAATTGGCTTTGTTTTACAAAGGCGGTACTTATTTACTCAACTCTTAAAGTCATGCCCAGCCAATCAAAACATTTTATAAATGTAAATTATTTATATGAGGTGTTGTGAAAAGGTTGAAAAATTAAGTTATGAACATATGATGACGTCAAAGTTGCAAAATTTTTATTTAACATACTTTTTTTGCAAAGACAACCGAAAACAGCAGAAACTGTAAAAAGGGAAACATTATCCCTTGCTTTAATTTTCTGGTTGTACATAGTTACAACTACCATATACAATATATCTTAGAAAGGGAAGGTAATGTGAGGCTGTACTGCACAGCAGTGTTGCAAAGTGTGAGGAGATATTTCAGGCTCTCCTGGTTTTGGAAGTAAAAATCCTAATTGTTTTTCCCACAGACAATGTTACGTAACTAACAGCTGGAGCACTTGTACAGCCTGGATTAGCATGAAACTCTCTGGATCAAATCATCAAAAGATTAACAAAAAAAAAAGTCAAAAAGGTTGAGGCCGTGGACAGAAAAACTGCTTAAATCAATTCACATTTACATTTTGGGTCACTTTTGGATGAATCAGTGATAACGACACAATCTCTTGTTCACAAGTTCAATGACAAAATGTTTTGAATTTGACATGGCTCTGATTCGTGCCTCAGAGACGCTCCTTCTCTATAGGAAAGGTGGCTGAGGATCATGGGTTTTGGAGTATTTAAACTTGACTTTTGATTGATCAAAATGACTCTGATTTCTCAGAGACAAACTTAAAATAATTAGAACTAGTGGCTAAAAAAAATGATTGGTTTTCTACAGTTCATCCTCAGGGTGACATAAATGTCTGTACCAAATTTCACCTGCTGGTGCCGCTAGACAAAAAGTCAGAGAGTTGTATTAATTAATGAACGAAAAGAGGAAATGCAGTGGAGGAAGAGGAGCCTGAAAACTTTGACCGTCTGTTTTCAAAGTGGATGAGGATCATGAAACCATCACCAAATTAAGTTTTATTTCCTGCTTTACTTCACTTTCTTTGTTCGCTGCTCCCTCACCCTCATTTACTCTTTAACCACCACCCCTCAACCACCACCCCATCACTCTCATTCCTTGTTCCCTCATAAAAAGGTATGGTTTGTTGTCAGCTTCCTGACTTGAATAATGCCAAAAACAAACAAAAACTTTGTTTTTGACGTTAATAAATAACGTTTAAGTTAATGCACCTTTGGAAATACTGCACCCACAGCAGGGACATTTTGCCACCTGGAACTATCACACAGGAACTAATTTTAGTCTCTGGTTCCTCCAGTCAAAATGCAAGTTAAGCTTTTGAGCTCCTCAAAAGGTTCTTGGTCCCCTGGGTTAGTGCCTGCCTACCTCATTATTTTGATACAAAGGTTTGGTGTCTTTACCTGACCACAGCTCTCTCCACGTGTAATGTAACCTGATTCTGCACTTCTTCTGGTAGCACAGGAGTTTGTGGATGATCTGTACACAGCGCCTGTGCAGGAAATGAACACATAAAACTGTGGTGATGGAGCTGGTTGGTGAATGAAACTAGAAAAATGCCTGTGTGTGACGTGCATGTCTTCTCACAAATATAAATCCATGGGGAAATCCTTCATCATGTGAGTGACAATAAACTCCACCATCAGATCTAGACAAATGAGTATAGACAAAGAGAAAAAATAACGGTTAGAAATACACATAAATTGCACAAACCTTTAACATCAAATATCACTTTGGCTGCAATAGTGCAACATCAAAGGAAAAAGAAATTGAACAAGATGAATCCATCTTCTTTCCCAGTAATGCAAGTTACAATGCAAAAACAAACAAAGCTATCCAGGAAACAAAATCTGCCAGTAAACATGCCGGGGAAAAAGAACCCATCAAAAAGTGGGAAAATGTCCAGAGAATTCATATATTCTATAACATGAATCAATGACTTAGTGCCTCAGTATTCCTCGTACCTAAAACAGCACACACCAGCGGCCGTGAAGGGATGTTCTTGTCCACTGCTTTTTTTCTGTGCCTCATGGGCTGAAAAAAGAATTTAAATATACAGAAAGCATGTAAATACACATAAATACACTGTACTAAACATACTAGAAATGGAAAATGTATCAGCATACTACCTGACTAATAAGCAATATTGTACAAGATAAGATTTGTATCTTGATGTATGTCACACAACTGTCAAATGTTGCAAACATGATACATTTTTATGGTCTGTATCCAGGAGTGGGTTTACATTCACTCAAGTATCTGGGTTACAGTCGGTATTATCCAGTGAGTTTATATATTAAACTTCATGAGAAACTTGGTTACAGTAATTGGGGTAGAGGATTTAAGAAACCTGATTCCCCCAGGTAGTTTTCTTTCTGGAGAACACCGATTTCCCTGCCATGTATACAGGTAACCAGCTTTCTAATTGGCTTTTTAGAAGTATGTACATAATCTCTATAAAGAATAGCTGAAGCACCCACATTATATACTTAAACTTTCCCATCACTATCGCTTTACACGTTCATATGACAGGAACAGGGGTCTGACAGGGAAAAATACCTAATAACATGTAATACTGTCCCTAATAAGCACAATTATAAGTTTTTTACTTGTTCCATCATTTCTGTGCTCACTTTCACTCACAACCAGAAACTCACCATTCTGTGGAGATTGACTCTGAAGTTCATGTTGTCATCATGAAGAAAGGCATCAGCGTACTGGTCCTATCACACACAGAGGTGAAGTCAGAACAAAGACAATCTGTGGAGGGTGCGAATGTTGCAGCAGTGTAGCTGCTACCTACCTCAGCTATGCAGGTGAGGATGATTAGGCACAGTCTGGCACTGTTGAGTCGATGCTCATCTGGAAACACAAATATGAGACTCTTAACAGGCATAGATCAAACAGAGGGACAGGCAGTGTTTCTGTTTTGGTGTTTTGGGAGCAGTGACTGAAACAAATGTTTATTAAGTGTGATAACAGTTGTGGGATTGAAGAGCAGCATTTATTTGTCACTGGTGTCTAAGACTAATACGTGAGGACACTTCAGGACAAGAAAAACTGAAAGAATGAAGGATTACAGGAAAGTAGAGTGGCAGAGACAAAGAGGAAGAGGGCATGAATGTTTCCGTTTACCTTTAGTATCCTGCATTACAATGGAGGCGTACTTGAGGAAGGTGATGAGAAGGTTGCTAGTCTGCAGGTTGGGATCCAAGGGCAGTTCTGGGTTGTTCATCACTACACAGCAGATGTACAAATAAATCATCAATCAATTTTTGTGTAAATTATTATGGAGAAAAGGTGTTATAGAAAAGGTGTATATATATATATATATATATATATGAACCAAACAGAAAGACCATAATTGTGATAAATCAAACTTTAAGTCACAAAACTGTCCAAGTCAGTTATTCCAAAAATAATGACGTCCTAAAAAAAGTCTACTGTCTAAAAGTGGGGATAAAAAGAGCTGTCAGCCTTGTTTGGCCAGACGGTGCTCATTCAAGCAAATAACAGCATTACAAAAAGGGATGTCCCATTACTGTAGCTACAGTAGCTCGCTGTGTCGTCCAGACAAGCATCTTCATCCATTTAAAAATCTCTGCTCGCTGAAATATACAGCTTGTTTCATGGATAAATGATGATCTGGTCATTTCTATCTCGCTCCTTCCCGCCAAACCCTCATTTGTTTCCATCTTCCTCAAATCACTACAGCGCCAAAGACAGAAATCACACTGTCAAGAAACATATCATCACAGGGGGCTATACTGTGGAAGGAAAAAGTATATTCCCGACATGTGATTGCAGACATATGCGAGACACGTGTGCAATTATTTCTGGTCTAAGTTGAGGGTCCCCTAAGTGCTGAGGCTCCCATGACATGGCGTAATGCACGCTGCATGTGAAACATTCATCTGTGTTTGAAGCTAGAGGTTAATATTTCATACAGAAAATGGCTCTTAGGTTTGAAGCAATGGAGGGAGAGCTCGCCGGAGATAGAAACATGCACCTTTTAACAGTTATAGCATGTGTGAATGCTAAATGACTTGCAACAATGTTCACCTTCAATGAAATTCAAAGTGACAACCATGCACTCAAGTTAAAAGAGATAATACTAAGTATATGGGATGTTGTAAGAATCAGATTATTAAAATGGAATGAAACCACATTAGAAGCGCCATTTATTGCATATGAGCATCTCTCTTCTATCAGATAACCTTTAAAATCTTTTGAATATTTGAAAAGGCTGCTGATGTGGGTGCATGTGTGCCTCTGTGTTGAATGTGTCTGTTCAAGGCAGAAGTGAGTGAGAGTCACCATGTTTGGAGGGGGAGGTTCTAAAAATGGATGTAAAAACACTGTTAAGATTAAACTGAGGCACAGAGGCATTGACCCTTGATGTCAAAAAGCTTTTTAAAAATCCTTTTACTCCATTTTCTACAATTTCAGGTTTTGACGGGATCAATATTTTCAGTTTAGTTCAGTTCTGTTTCAAAGGTGAGGCTGTCATACAAAATATATGTAAAGACAAAGAATTGTCAAGACAAGGTTGTCCTCCCCTGTAAGCTCTGATGTCCTTCAAGGATGAACACACTAAAGGTGAATATTGCTGCCAGTATGTAAGGCCATAAGATGCAGTTTCTATAATCACCACTAGACAAAAACAGACTATTAAAGCCGATGGAGAAAACCTCCTGTTTATTTCAGGAAAAGAAAGAAAGTTTGTCAGGTTTTGCAAATAATTGAATTTGCGATGCCAGGTGGAAGGTTTTGCCAATATTAAAATATGTTCAGGTAAAAGGTGTTTGACTGACATTATAACAAATATTACCTATACACTTAACCATAAGATAAGATTTACACCTAAATGTATGATTTCTACTGCATTGCCTAAACCCATTCTTCTCCATAATCCTGTTGCGATCCGCAATTTCACTGCTGCAGAAAATGTGGCTCCAAAACCTGACAGGAAGGCAGCGAGAAGTAGACTCTAATACAGACTCCCCTTCAGAAACCAATAGGTGATGTCACAGACATCAGCCATCTATGCCTCCTTAAAAAAAAAAAAAAAAAAAGAAGTGTATGACTTACTATCTAGGGAGGGCGGTGTTGTGCCAAGTGGTGTTGTAGGTGTTGTTGGAGTAGGGGTGGTAGGTGTGGTTGGGATGTCAATCTCAGGGTGGCTCTGTTGAAAGACCGAAAACACGTGAAATGATACTAATGGTGAATAGCTGTCCCTTGTGTCCCATAATACACCGATCAGAAAAATACACCGATCAGCCATAACATTGTGCACCCTCACTGGTCTGCGGCTACGCAGCCCCATACCAACGAACTGTTGTTTGTTCTGACCCTTTCTATCAGAACCATGGACCAGGATATCCTTAGTGGAGACTGGAAGAGGAGTGTTTACTTCTGGTAGTGCCAAACATTTCCACAAAATGGTTACAAATGGTAGATTTATAACTGATTACAGCATAAAGCAAACACAGTTTAGTTGCTGATGTCTTAACTGCATTTGACCAATCTTCACTATTAACTTAGTGATTTGGGATGGATAGATAATAATTATAATTTGAGTGTCCCCACAGGGATTAATAAAGTAAAAGAAACAAAGTCAACTAAATAATGGCGGAAAAGGGATTGTGCACTTTTAAAGAAATATGTCCTAATAGCAGCATACCACTGTATGTACGTCAACTCTTCTTTTGACGTACTTTTATCATTATCAGAGATCACATCGCAGATGCCATGATTGGCAGGAGATTAGGATGCAAAGGAATAGAAAACCTTTTTCCAATGTTTCACAGTAACGGGAAAGAAGAAACAACAAGGACTGAGAAGAACAAAAATGCTTTGCGAAATGTGTTAAAAACCAACAATAAAGTTTGCCAAATATATCCCGGATTTGTCAAAAAATTCTCATTATTCTGCATGTTCTTATTGTAATAGATGACTTGTCCCATTGTGATTTCCAGACTATGCAGACCCTTAACAAGCTGCCAAGCTCTCTTATTTTGGAACACCCACAAAGCTCTTCTGAGCAAAAAAGCAAAAACACATTTTTGCTAGATAGATTTCATGTTGCTCCTTCCCAACTTTCTTTTGTGTGACCATGCAGGTATGAAGGCTTCTATGCAATACAACTGGGGGGATAAGTTCCAACTGGGCCTCCACAGGTTTTCATCAAAAACAGGTGAGCACATGCACACTAGGAGAAAATGTCCTGTATCTTACCTGTGCTAATACGGTGATGAAGTTGCGGTTAAGGTGCACAGCTTCATAGAGTGCCAAAAGAATCGCCTCATTTGTCCTTGCATAGAAAGAAGTCAGTGGTCAGAACCAGATACTTCTTTTAGCAAGTAAAATCTTCACATAATATTAAACTGTCCAGAACAAGGTTTAAGGCTTTGCTCCAGGCTCAAGAAACAAGTGGGAGGGGGTCAGCAGTGGTGTTTTATTAACAATTGCTTCATGCAAGAGCAGGTCACTTTTTTATTTTCTGTATCATTAACTCCTGCACAATGTGTGTAACTACTAATCCATCATTTTCCAAATTTCTTTACATTCAATTTTTATGTTGATAAATGAGTTGACATTAAAGATGTACAACAACAGTAAACATTGTTTACAGATACAAATAATTGGCTGTTTTTTAAATATTGTCACCCCCCAATGTTTTCATTAATTTACTGTAAAATGTAAAGAACATGACGAGGACAGAAATCAACAACTTTAGAGTGAAAATGTTAATAACAAAAAGTCTACACTGTGTGAGTCTAAACTGTCACTCTTAAAAACTTTTAATGTTTTCTCTTACTGTCATACATGGTCATGATAAACATGCTTAAATGTTCCCCCCAACAAATGATGAGGCTATGCCATGAGCCAATCAAATCTGATCTATGCTACGGCAGCTACAGCATTCACAGATTCACATTGAGTTTAAAAAGTTATACTGCCCACTACGGTATAATATCTACTCAACAATTTCATACTGTTTGATTACTGTTTATACCATTACTGCAAATATGTTAATTTAAACTAGAACCTTTTACAGAGGACGAGTAAGAAAAAAAAAAGAATCACTTTGCACTTACTGTACAGAGAGTTTCTCATCAGCATCTGCTATAAACATGCTGCCCACCTGTGGACAAATGAAGGATCAAGCTATCAGTGTTGAGAACCAAACACATCCTAATGGAAGAAATAACAATTATTTAAAATATATCTACTGTAAAAATATGAAGTAAGAGTAAGATCCTACCATACTAGTGAGGGTAGAGAAGAACCCACCCTGGTTCTCCTCCTCTTTGTCTTTGTACTGCCTACAAGGGGAAAGAAAGAGGAGAGAAAAAGACAGATGTGCAGAAAGTAAGCAAGTAAGTCAAAAAGAAGTAATGAAAAAGTGTTGAGAATGACAAATAAATTGAAGACAGGAAGGGCCACACAGCAGCAGAGGCAGAGTTATATGTTCTCACTCAAACACAGCACTTGTAACCCAACATCTCCTTCCACATCCTGCAATTTATTATCTAAGGGGCATTCAGCTTATACACAAAACAATGAACTGTATGGAGCCGTCATCCATCACTTTGATGCGTCTGTCTCCGCACGTAGACAGACAAGACCTCCTTCACAAACAGCATTTTAATTTCCAAACCTTGCCTCATCAAAAGATGCATTACAGACTGCCAAAGAAAACTGTCGGATATAAATAACTACAAGTATAAATGGCCTGTTTTTTTTCCTTCAGGAGAATAGAAATAGAACATTTGTGGGAGACATCAAACTAAACTGATGACGCCGGCAGCCAATGCAACACATCATTAAAAACATGTTTTTTGACACATGGACAGTTTTAGATCTCACCTGTTATATTCTGTCAGAGCTTGGTGGACAACCATACCCATTCCCTGGGAAAGGAAAGAAAAAATCCTGATGTGCCTGATGTGAAGGTCAATACCTACATTGCACCGGCTGTTTATTATTCTGCAGTTAAAAAGATACAGAAAGTGACAACATACTTACATCTAGTGTTGGCTCATCGTCCACAATGGAGAGCTTCACAATGTAAGGATTCACTGACTAACAAACAGAGACAATCAGTGAAATTAGAAGCCATTAATTACTTGACACAAATATTAGGGATAATACTTTGTTCACACCCACTATTATTCCAAATAAGACAATATTTCGCATTTGATAAGGGTCATATAAACAGCATACATGGTTTGGATATATATTGGATATATATTGGATAAGCAGAATATTTTGTGCTTGTAAAGCAGTCATGGACCCTTAAAGGACAATTCTCTTTTTTTTGTCCCCTGGCTCAGGGGCTCATCGACAGTACATACAGTATCAACAGACAGGTGGGGGGCAACGGTTCAGTACTAACTAAAAATACATGAAGATCAGCTTTCTTGGGAACAGGGTTACACATGCATCCAAAATTTGTTCCTGATCCTTTTATCCCCATCCCACACAGACACTCTTATCCCTCCAGGAAATAACTGAAGAGGCAAGTGAATTGGAACTCATTTCAGAAAGCATGCTTGCTTCTCAGTCATCAAAATATAGTAAAGTGTTTCTTTAAAACCTGACATAACCCAGGCCAAAGATTGTATGTACATCTGGTGCCTTGAAGAAATATTCTGTACAGTTTCCACCTGCACAAATATCCTGCTGATGTGTTCATGGATGAACCTTTTTCCTTCCTAACTTCACTGATTTTACTCATCTGAGCTTTTGCCACAAAACTGCAATGAAGAAAGACAAATTAAAATCTTCACTTTTATTATTCCCTCATGTTCCCCCTAAAATTGACAACGATTTCCTAGAGATGACACATCTGTAATGTACATACTAAAAGAAACTTCAGGGGCTGCTTCTATCACATCCTCTACTGTTGACACAGCCCAGCAGCACAAATATCAGTATCTGAGAGACAACAGAGGAGAAACACTGTGGAGGAAAGGAGGACTGATCTCAGGAGCTTTTGAATGCACTTTGAGTATCAATTCAGTGACACTTTAGAAGGATTTACTAAAGCTCTCTATTAACAAAACAAGTACAGTTCCGTGTGAGTATATGTACACACCTCATATTTCCTGTAGTTGACCAGCAGGGCCAAGAGGACCACAGCATCATAACCATGCTGCCCTCTACTGGACACATCTGACAGAATCTGAGGAGGGGAGAGAGGGAGAACAAAGATGATCAAATTGGGATGAAAGAAGGTTTTAAAATAAGATAAAAATCCCAGAATTACAGTAGACATAGTCTCATCACTTACCTGTAGAATTGCTTCAAAGATGCTGTTGATCATCACATATTCCAGTATAGTGTTCTGACTAATGTTGTCTGTTACCTGTAAACACATTTCCACTTATTTATAAGGTTTTTAACAACACAACAAGCATAAAAAAAAGTCTATCGTGTTTCAATTCATCTTGCTGTTTGTCTCACCGTCACTAAACACAACAGCAGTTTGAGACAAAGGCTCTTCAGACTCTCTGAGCCATCTCCACAAAGAAGGCTGTCCAGTCTCTCCATCAGGTCCTGCAGGAGACACAACCACAAGGCATGAATGAACACAAATTATTTCTTCCACTCCTTTCTTCCCCTCTCTTCTTCCCCTCTCAAGGTACTGTCCACACACCTTCATCCTTTGCTCAGCCTTGTCAAACCCCATGAGCATGTTGATGATGTCAAAGCCAGATGCGGACTTGTTCTTCTGGTGAACCCCCCGGAAAAGTGCACAGAGAGTCTGGGGAGAGAGGCAGAGGAGCACAGGCGTTGCTAAAAGAGTAAAAAATGTTAAATGTTTCACATAAACACAAAAATGTGTTCCAGTCTCAAGTCTTTTGGCTCTGTAGTGGTGACACAAAACTGCCAGGATAATGTTATTACAGTCTCCCTGGCGTACTTCAAATGCTTCTGATGTGATGTAACATGTACAATGTAACCTGTAGCTGAAAGTGTAGGTGATCCCCCTGAGCGTTAGTTACCTGCAGGGCATTGACCACTTTGATCTGGTGCTCCTCTCCCAGAGCCTGAACACAGTGGTGGAACAGAGAGTTGATGTTGTCCTGGATCCGCTGAACCTCCTCCCCATCTACACTCTCCAACTTGGACTCCAGGTACTCTAGGTTCACCTGAAACATGGAGGAAGGAGGTGAAAAAAGTGTTAGAGGAAAATATATTTTGGGGTGCAAAGGAAGAGATATATGTGGAACAGTGGAAAATTATTAGAGGACCAAAGTTATTAGGAAGTACTGGCAATTTCATAAAACCCTTCTGTCAAACCAGCATCAACTCCACCGCCAATTAGAAATCGAGCGAAGCAGAGCAGCTGCAGTCTATGCAAATTCGACCACCAGACAACTATCACAGTCCTACACTGCTGAGTAATCTGTGCAGTATTTGTTTGGACTGTATCTGATTTGTGCACATCACTACTTCCTCTTTTTCTCCTCAAAGTGTGCTATCTCATGCCACAAATATGCAATGATTATGAGGCTGAAAGTGAAAACAGACAGATTAAAGGTTCAACACCACCTCAGTGTATTTTCTGTACACAGGAAGGCTCCTCCTAGTCATGTATAAACAGATTTTTTCTTCACATTGCCTCTTTTCTCCAATGTATTGCAAGTTCTATACATATTTTTAATCAATTCAATAATTTTGCAGACTTGAAGACTCTGAAAAACGTATTCCCCACATTATCAATATGCCTCAGTTAGCTTTACTGCTACCATTGTGACTCACCAACACAATACCAACAGTTTTTCTGGCACACAGAACACGTTCTACTCAACATGTTGCTGCTCTTTGTGTAATAATATTCTTGTTTTTCACTTTACCTTCATAAGGAACAGCTCATCCCAGAAGCGAGCGTTGTTTTTGGCTGGGTCTTCTTTCTAAATTAAAGAAACAGACGAGACTTTATTTACATTTCGGCACAGTTTTATTTCTCTTTACTTCCCACCGCTGACATTCTCCCATTGTCATACTCACTGCAAAAATCTCATCATACATCAGCACCACCTTCTCCTTCAAGGGTTTCTTAGAGGACGACGTCCTCCTCAGCAACCCAGCCTTCTTCTCCACCTGAGACATGACTAAGTCTGAGAAAAGAAGCACAGTGAGCGAGATACAGATGTATGATGTGCGTAAATAACCAAGATTTCTTCTCTTCTGGGGGTTTGTTAAAGGATAAAGTGGACAATGTTCAATATTTATGTTATACTTAAAATCTTCCACAAAAAGACCAAAACCAAAATTGTGTTATTCTGTCTCTCTGTACTTTCCATGTTTCCCAGCCTCAGCCCCCCATTCTGAGGACATGAAACTTAAAATATATATATATAGTTTCATATTCAAAAACTGATATTTCCTTAAACCGTTTGGCATTGTAACAGCAAAGCTACTCAAACAGGAGAAATATTGTGTTTGATTGGGAGCCTTTTCAGCCCTGGATTTGATGCAGCAGTGTTTTCTTTACAGCAGCTGCATGATGCATGTGGAAGTGTTCATCATTACAAAGAAATGTGTCAGCCAGTGCAACAATGTGGCTCTTTAATGGATTAATGGATCATCTTTGTAAAACAATAAAAAGGTGTATGGCACAGAGGAAGGCTTGGGCCACACACACAATCCTTAAATCAGCAGGATCAATTCACTAATGCTGGCTTTCATTTAACAGTAACCTATATGGCCACTACACAAGTGTGCAGCCTACTGTGTCCTCATAGACACTCAACGCCCTTTATTGTGTAACCTAACCAGCCACGTCCCCTCGATCTGTCACCTGTTATAAGGAATAACTATCTAGTGTTACTGACTGTTTGACTAACTTACAGTTACAGTAACTAAACACAGTAAACAGCTGAGACACTACAGGCACAACTTAATGAACGTCATTAAGTCAGCAAAATAACCTGCAAAGCAACGTTTGAATAATTCGCTTAAGTTAGCCAAAGCGGTATTGTGTGGGTTCAGTACTTATCAGCTGACATTAGCTACAATAATAATTAATAATAATAATAATAATAATAATGATGATAATGATGATGATAGCTAACGTTAGCTAACCTAAGTGTAAGTTGGGATGGGCTGCTCGTTAGTTAGCTGACTGACACATCGCTAGCTAACTGGGTTCAACTGAACTAACTGAGTTAACGACAAACAACAACGAGGTCACGTTAACGAGCAGGTGTTGTTGTGTAGTCGACACAAGACGAACTCTTAGTTTATGAGCAGCTAGGCCACCAAACGTCAATGTAGTAAAGAGTTCAGTGTTCGCAGCTAACGCTAACGTTAGCCAGCTAATGCCTGTCAATAACTGTAACCCTGATTAATCGATACTATCACGTTAAATGTGATGATGTGGTTACTGACAACGTTACTGTGTCACACTATTGAGGTGTGTGCAGCTTCGTTAAGAGTGTGCTTTGTTCTTACCTCAATTAAAGTATTAACATCTGTGTTCATGAATCTTTGTGACAACACTAGCTTCTGCTAGCATGCTATCATTAGCCTCCCGCTGCTCCTCAGGGTCCTAGCGCCTCTCAGATTTGAGCTTGAACTGCAGCTAGCTGACTCCATGATTGAAACAGACCTGTACATTAATAAACAAGTACCAATATACTATATGAAAGGATAGTTTACACATGAGTACGTGTCTTGTTCATTTATAATATAAAATGTCTATTGAACACTGACAAAAAACTTTGTTATTATGCCATGCTGTTGATTCAGTAATAGATCACACAGCCTTTTCAGTGTTATGTTGTGGTTTATTTTAATGCACGTCTGCTTCTTGTGTTTTTCTGTTCTCACATGCCGTAGTGTAGGCAGTAGTGCAGAGTTGTGCAAACCATCATCTCCACTGTTCTTGGATTTGTTGGTGAGCTCAGTTGATCCATATTAACAACATAATGGTCTTAAAAAGTCATTTATGTTTTTTCAAAACACTTAGACAAGACAAGGTACATAACCAGCAGCAGCTCACTGATTGTGACCCACCTTTGACCTCTATCTTCCCAGCTAGTTTTAGCGTTATGAAGACTGATATATTTTTTGTCAATGAATGGTAGACCTGTTTCTCTGCACCTACAGTGGTGTGAAAAAGTG
>NW_023339729.1:8025723-8027804 GCF_004916995.1 Morone saxatilis
GGTGATGAAACATGAATTCACCGTGATCTAAATTGAGTGAGACATTCACTTGCATAAGTTGAATGGTTTGCAGTACTATAAAAAGTGTTGATTTAATGTGTAGTTGAAAAATTTCACTTCCTTGTTAGATGAAATACATCTGTTAGTTTCTAAATTTCAAATAATTACAAGAATCAACTGGAAAAGTAAAATCATCACTCCATTGGTGCATTGTTTTACCCAGGTTTTTTGTATTTAATTTTCACAAGTTTTTTTAAAAAGAGGAGGAGAAGACAGGTGGAAGATAGAGGGGACGGGTTGCATGAGTGTTTTTTCTTCCTTTTTCCTTATTTTTGTTTTTTACATTATGATCGGTATGGCTTTAGGTAAATCTAAGTAATGAATAATTTTTATTACAGTCAGACAGAACTTGTGCTTACTACTTTGATTAAATATACAAGCACAAATAAAATTTATATATCTCAAAAAAAAAAGGGAACGAAAGACAATAAAAACATCCACACTAAATTATTTTCTTTTATAACATAAAAGATAAAAACGTATATTTTTAGAGGGGGGAGGGGTAAAAAGTTTCCTGTTGTTGTCCTTGGTTCTGTAGCTTTTCAGTATTTGTAGAAAATAAAAAGTAACATTGAAATTTGAAGGCGTTTTAATACAATTAAAAACATTCTAGGGAATATATTACTGTATAAACTCTTTAAAATGTGTAACTCGTGTTGTATGTGTGTTGTGTTCTAAATGCTCTCTGTTTTGGAAAGACTGCTTCATTTGTAGTCTAATCAGAGATGGCTCGGGCATAGGACTCAAATCGCTTCAATCATGTATGTTTATTTTGTATCTGAGTGTGTGTGTGTGTGTGTGTGTATGTGTTGTAGTATCCCTAGTGCCAGTTTCAGCTCTCCTACTAGTGGTGTGAATTTCAATGGTTTATAGACTGATTCTAAATTCTGGTCCGTCTGCTTCTCAAAGCCACAAATAGCTCAGAGTGACTGTTTTTCCTCTCCTCACACATTCACGCACGCACACACGACACACACATATACTATTGAAGAAAACATTACGAGTGACTTGTGCATCAACAGAGCAGACCAAATTGAGAGCCATGTTTAGAGGCGGTGGACAAGTGGTCCCTAAGCAACTCGCCACCATGGTGAAGCCCCCGCTGCCAACATCCTCACCCCCCCCTTCCTACATGTGAGCTTCAGTATTGATGATTAGTGTGCACAGTTCCCCTGGATTAAATCCCTGCGCCCTCCTTGGTCACCATGTACCCGGTCGCTGTCCAAACTCTGAAAATGAGTAAGAGCAGATGGGACATTTTGAGTGTGAGATGAGGGAAAAGGGCATACAGAGGTGGGGCACAGTGCCTAAATAAGGGGAAGTCACAGCAATGATGACCAACTTCCTCTGGCTCAGTGACATTGTCTGAGACACCTGAGCTCCCTCAGGCCACCGGTGTGTAATGAATCTGAGCTCACAATGATGTCTGGGTTGATGAGCAGGCGATGGACTGGTGTTGCACTCGTGGCTGTTGGGGTGGGGTCGGGGCTTTGAGGAGTGACAGAGAGGGTTGTGTGTGTGTGTGTGTTGAGGTCGCGGGGATCTGGGCTCTGGGCTCTACTGCGATGCCTGTGAGGTGGGGTTGTCGCTCTTGCTCTCCTGGCTAGAAGGGGCCTTGTTGTTCCAGGGCGAGTTGGAGCCCAGAGCCGGAGAGTTGTTGAAGCTGTCCTCGTCGTCGATGCCATTGGCCGCATCGAACTGTGTGTTCTCCAGCCGCGTGATCAGACGCTCGTTTCTCGTCGCCAAAACTCGCCTTTCCCATCAGCCGTGGGCTCTCCCCCACCATCAAATCCTGCAGAGAAGCAAATATAGAAGAAATTAATAAGTGGAGAGAATATGTCTCTTCTTGTCTACGTGAATACATTTACCCTCTACAGCTACTTTCATAAGCCCAATCCCACCTCGAAGCATTTAACATCCAAAATGCTCAATTTGGTCTCATTAGACCGTACAACATTTTTCCACTTAGTTTCATCATCTCCCACACGCCTTCTGTCAAAAACTATTAAAGGCACTGTATT
>NW_023339729.1:8027828-8030815 GCF_004916995.1 Morone saxatilis
TATTTAAATTTCCCAGTATCCTTTACCACATGAGTACTTTAAGTTTGTCACTAATGTGTCTTTGTCCTCATGATGTAGTTTATGCCAGGAAATCAACCGACCAACTGTTAGACCTTCACTATACAGCAGGATTTATCCCTAAACCACTTTGTTTCACCTTGATACAGTCAGGTAATCTCCATTCAATTTATCTGAGCTGTCAAAATTGGCAGCACATGTGATTATTTATCATTATTATGTAATTAATGTGTGTCATATGTTAATATTTGTAGGGATTTATTTTCACTGTAAATAAAAGCGTTCCTGAGGGGAATACTGGTTAGGAACTTCCTGTCACAGCACTGTATGATACATTGTGCTTTCAAATACAAAAACTACTTCTGTGGGGAAGAACTGCACTTTGAGTGCATCATAATTTCAACCCAGCATCAGATGTCAACTTTATTTGTTTTGCTGTAGCATTATGTGGTTTTGACTGTGTCCTGCTTTGGTTGATATTGTCACATGTGAACTTCCCTCAATGAATCTATGCAGCAGTTAACTGTGAACGTAGTGGAAACGTTACTGTTGGAGGTGTAATAGCAGAGTACAGACACTAGGTAGCAGTGATGTACTCACTGGAACTTGGCTGGACAGAGGGAAGCCACTGCCAGGGCTCTTCTTTTTGTTGTTGTTGTTATTATTAGTTCCTCCTCCTCCGCTGATGGTGCTGCCACCTGACATCTTACGCTTCCGCCGCTTGTTTGGGGCCTGTCTTGATGGCTCAGCTGCAGAGAAGAGATGAAGGGAGAGAGTTACAGGTGCATTTACTCTGGTTGTTTATGTGGTTGTGTGTGTGCATGCTGTTCCCCTACCTGGTGGTGCTACCATTCTCTGCCATTTCTGGAAGAGGCAGGTCTTGAGGCAGTCTCTGGGGCTGAGGCTGTATGTCTTGTGTCTGGACATGAGCTCCTGCATGGGCTCCAGAATCACACACAGCTGGAGGAGGGAACAAAGAGAGGCAGCAGGATAGAGATTACACAGTGCTTAAGATCATTAGAGATGCTTCAATTGATCGAGCTCCTCCATTATCAGCTGGTGTTCAGCGCAATTGACTTCATCTGTGAACTTGAAACTCTCAGATCATAAAATACAGGAAGCAAACAGAAACATGACTCAAGTGTTTTCACAGAGCCGCCACAATACACATATTACATTTTCTCAATCACCACAGCAGAGGCAGTTTATGTTTCTATCAATCCCCCCATGGACTTGAGGGGGTGCTGTTCACTGCGTTTAAACCGTGTACAACTACAGCTGCAGACAGACAGGCACTATTTTTGGACTGCTAGTATCTAGTGAGTACTGTAGTAAGGCCTTTGTAGTAAGTATCATTGTTTCATTTGTACACGGTGTAAGCTAAATGATCAGAATCAGATTCTGAGCACACACAGCTTCTAATCTAGAGCACGGTAGGACTCGGGATGCAACAAGTATAGGGTTGCAACACTGCTGTGTGGTTTTCTAGTAGTATCAAAGAATATGCTAATATTATCTAGTAGTGAGACCAATTTAAAAAATGACAAGTATTATTTTTGGTTGTTACTTTTGCAGCATCTCTTATGCACAAGCTTCTTGCAAACAAGAACACTTGACCTGCAGTTCCAGTACAACCTGTCTGCGTATACTGACAGAACACAAGATACAAGGAATACGGGGACCCATTTAAAACAGTGCTCTGCAGTGCCAACATTGGTCCAAAACTCTCCACAGACCAACTTAAAACCACTTCATCAGAATCAACTTTCAAATCAACTTTTGAAAGAATGCCTGCAAGCTCAAAATAAATTTAACGTATCTATATTTAACTTAAATAAATAACATTATCAAAACACAACAAGAAAAACATTTTGCGTCATTGTAGAGATGAAATTTTGAACGTGTGCACCTCACTCACTCGGAGGTAGTTAAGGGTAGAGTTCGACAGGCCACATCTTGTTATGTTTTTGGACAGCTGGTCCAGCATCTGTGGGTCCTGGGCCTGAGAAATCAATAGGAGACAGGTTACAAAGCTGACACTCAAACACACACATCATTATACATCAGTAAACTATATGCGGTCATTCCCACTCCCTCTGTATGCACTCACATGCATGGCCAGTATACTGCGGGGGATGAGTTCACGGTGTTGTCTGATGCTGAAGTGCCATGTCTTTATCCTCATCATGTCGTCAAACATGAACTCCAGGTACAAACGCCCTTCTACACACACCTACGGCAGTTCAGAGGACTGAGGTCAGTACACAGCAGGGTTGTCACACAGCAGGGTTGTCAGTGTCACACGCTAAGAAGTTTTCTTTATTTTCTTTATTCCATAATATCTGTGTTATACTAAGTTGTTTTCTAAGGCGTATTAATAAAATACAGAAAAGAAAGAAGAAGAGAAGAAGAAAACATACATATTTTCAAACAAGGGGGCGACACAATAATATGTAGAGACACAAACACACACCTGTGTGAACATGGGCTTTCCATTCTGGGTGACCATGGTGCACTGATCACAGTCAAGGGAGACAAAGTTATTGTGGAAGGACTCCTTGGGATGTTTCAGCACATAGTAGAGCTCAGTGGCACCGCCCTCGAATATACTTCGAAAGTACCTTGGGATCAACGTCCGGCCAATTGCTTTAGAGGAGGCGAGACAACATGAGGGGTATGAGACAAAGAGAAATGCCACAGTATGCAGTCCATTTGTGACTGTAGGAGTTACATTAAAGGGGGGGTATATGTATGAAACAGAGTGGCGATATGTTCCAGTGACTTTGTGTCTTACTGTAGCGTTTGGGTCCATCCTCCAGACAGAAAGTAATGGTCAACATGGCATCATCTTCAAAGAACTCTGTAGTAAATGCATCCCACCACAGGTTGTCACACTCCTACAGGGTGCAGAGGGGAAACATAATCAGTTACCAACACAATTATTGGTTGCTTGTGTGTGTGTGTGTGTG
>NW_023339729.1:8030876-8038595 GCF_004916995.1 Morone saxatilis
TGTGTGTGTGAGAGAGAGAGATTGTGCCTACAAACCTCTGTCCAGTTCTGTAGCCGTTTGTTGAGTTCAAATATTCTGTAGTCTGTCTGGTTGCCATATGGTGTGTGCCTCCTTCATAGAAAGACACAAGAGAACAGGAGAAAAGAGCAGCATAGAAATACAGTTAGCTTTTGGTTTTATGAAAGATACATGTGAACTAAAAAAAAAAAAAAGTATCCTGATCGCACTAATGTTTAAGTTCTCACGGCTTCCATACTTTTAAGGCTGTTTCAACACCCAGTTTAGCCATGTCACAGACTAAATGCGAAATCTCTATTAAGAGATAAGAGCACAACTTCCCACAACCTTATCTTTACTTATGTTTTTAGTGCTGTTTTCACACCAGCTTGAGATAATGGGGAATAATGCAGTCTTACCCTATTCCTGGTTCCAGGTATGTGGGAGGATACATTGGGGTTGGACTGGAGAAACAAGAGACAGGGAGATTATTACATTCAGCTCTAGTGCTAATATGCCCTCCTCCAGGAGCTAGTCTGCCTTTACAATCCTGGGACGCGAGCCAAACACGACACAAATTAGATGATACAAGGAGACAGTAAATAAGAACACGTCTCAGATTCACACAAACACAAACGCACACACGTTCACCAACTGTAGCTGATTTGCTTACTGCAAAGACAAGCTGTGAACAGCACACAATCCTCCGGAGGTAAACCCTCTAACCTTCAAATCAAATCAACTTTAGCATTTAACATTAGCCTCACACAATTTTCACAGTAGTTGTAACTCAGCAGACATATGCCTGGATAATGGATGGTGTTAATGGCACTAGACAATAAAATACACTGGCAATTTGATTAAACTATCACCAAAAGACAGAAGACTGACACTCTTTTTTGTCGCAGACTTAACAACCATTGTCCCAATCTGAACATAATATACAGGTGAATAACTTTGTTTCAGTAACTCACTCTGGTCCACCTGGAAGTTCTGTTACTCGTTTCCTGCACTTATATCTGAACCAAAAAATTAAAATCACCCTAGGTGCTTGGCCACAATCGATTTCATTATTCTTTTAGTTGAGTTACTGTTTCTTGGTTATTTCTAACCGTTTGATCAAAAACTGCAGATGCAAATGTATGTACCGTTCTCTGACTGGTATACAACGACGTAAATTATACACACACTATAAAAAGATTATTTTATTATTATTTAGCCTTATAACCACAAACTCACTAAAGGGACATTGTATATTTCTAAATTAAACAAACTACATATTTCCAAGCACAAACAAACCATTTACATGTAAGCCAATGAACACTCTAATCCAGAGATTGGGAGAGAAAAGAGACGGTAAAGAGACGGTAAAACGTGCCCCACACGCCACAAGAGTAGAGTGAGAGATTACAGCACTGTTGGCAGAACAGCCGCAGACTGCGATTGCCCGCAGTAGTATACAGGTGAATGAATTACAATATATTTGAATTTATTTTTCACCTTTTCCCCAATGGTCTGAGTAAGTCACTAAATTTTTGGCAACACCGGTGCTGGTGGCATCTCACCGTTTCCCGAACAATTAAAACAATATATATTCTATGATGCCAAAACATAATTTCATTTGTAATGATACTTTTTTTTTTGTATCTCCGATTTGTTCCAGTCTTTGTCCCAGGTGCTATTTTTATTGGCCCTGGGACAACAGGGCATCTTTAATTTCGAGCGCAGACAGGTAAAATATCAGCAATAACCCTCCTGCACCGAGGCACGGTCCTACAATCAGTTTTTAAAAAAGGATTCTACCAGCATGTATTGTATACTGTATGTTACACAAGCATGAAATGTTTTATATTTAGCACCTGATTCTGGAAAGTGACATTATGCCATTACAGTGGACTGTGAGTGTCCAACCAATGCACCTGAATGGACAAACACCACGCCACCTGGGCTCTACACGGATTTTACTTCTTGTTTCTAACTGGTAACAAATGGCAGCTGTTCTGGAAACATCCAATTTCAACCGAACTCTCCACTGAAATCAGTTTCTGTGTGCAATTCAAATCCACAATATAGTGCTGCTTGTTGTTGCCATCATCTGAACTACTTTCTACAGTTTGCTGCTTGGGCAGACTACCAGCTACCAAGCTGAATAGATATCAGTGGATGGTTTCCAAACGTCTTGTGATGGAAACTAAACTCATGATACTCAGGCTGGGTCTAAAAAGCAATACAAACACTGAATGCAAAGTAGAAGACATTGAAAGACCTCACCCAGACAGAACACACGGACATGAAACTTACCCCACGTCTCTGTCCAGCATTGTGCCGGGGTGGAAAGGGGGAAAAGTGCTACCGTTGGGGGGCTCCTTGGGGGAGTACAGCTTGAACGACTTGGAGGAACAGCCTGGAAGACAGGTGGGGAGGAATAAGAAAGAAGATGAATGTTGTGTTGTTATATTACAGGTCAGATGTTACTCAAAATGTTAAATATTAATGCTTCCAGATGACGGCAAATTAAAACCCAGATTAGTGTGAGACCTAAATTATATGAAACATGACTAATATGTCAAATGTGATAATAAAAAAGGGTTTTATTAACCCACAAATGTAATTATCGACACTGCACAACTTAGTGTAAGTTGTACAAGCTGTAAATAGAGGACCTAAATTAAAAGCCAAAAAAGAGCGGATGCCAATGAGAGAACACAGACGATGGTACCTAAGGTTGCTACACCCTTGGGAATTACAGTGTTATTCCTGATGTTTACTTTTGTTTGTTTGGTTTTTTTTACAAAGAATGACTGAGGGTGAAGCCCATGCAGCCTGAACTGAGTTTCAGTTAACTGCTCTCATTCACAGGCCATCCTCAATACAACAATCGTGTTTCATGAAGATGCAGAGCAATAACACGATGAAGGAGCCTCCTGTGAACAACGCACTCCTGCTGCACTCCTACAGAAATCACTGCCCTCCATGAATGAGCATCAAATACCAAACACAAACAAACCAACACTGAGTCTGTTCACACCCACAATAAAAAACCCAAGACTGATGAATCTCTCTCACACACAGCCTCAACCCTTGTTCTACTCTAATTGCCCAGCTCTCCTATAAAGGCCATCCAGGCATGGCGGCCTCTAGGTCACGACCCCTGCCGTCACCATGGTGAAGCCCCGCCTCATTAATGTCCCTCTGTCTTGTCTCTGCATATTAAACATGTCTGACACCGTGTGTGTGTGTGTGTGTGAATAATATCTAGAGACACAGACGGGAAAAATGTGCCTTCATTGTATTAATAGGATGGTTTTTATGGTTTTAATTTGAAAACACAGCAGTGATACAGTGAAATATATCTACAGTGAGACAATTAAAAGCAACATGGCCTCTCTTCTATGAAAAGAGCTACAAAAGCAGAGTTTTGGACTCACTATCAAAGTGTCAAAAGAGTCCAACAGCCATACAGGTTGAAGACAATAACACACATGTGCTGACAACAGACAGCAAACAAACAAAAGCCTACTGGTTTCTAATCTACTGGGTTGCTGCATTGCCTTATATAGATCTTATAGACTAGTAAATAAATAATAATTTAATAAGGTCTTCCATGGGGAGCACAGAACTTCAAAACAATACTTCTCGGTGGAACAAAAAGCCATACAGCCCCCTCCATCTGAAACCCTGCCTTCACTTTGTGTAAAAACAACTTGTTTACTGTGTGAGCCAGCACTGCTATGCTATGGGCTGGATGTACCACCAGAGGAAAACAAATGGGGTTGATAAATAAATAAATAATCGATGGTTATGTGTCCATTAGTTGTTGAGAGCTCCATTAGCTCCTCTCTTCTCCTGTTAGTGGTTAATGACAGGCAGTCACAATCACATCAGCTGGACTCCACTTCCTCCACTGGGAGTCATGTTCCTCTCTCTCTTTACAAGTAGACACAGTACACTATATACATACACACACACACTATACATGCACATATCTCCCTGGATTTAGTGATAGTAAGGCCACCTTCAGAGCAAATATTAGCTCAAATGTTGAGAGCCACGGGTGTCAAATACAACATCCACGTCGAAACATCTGATTTCACGTTAACTCCAGAGATAAAAACCCATCTAAAGTCACCAGTCTCCTCTAAATAAGAATAACCTGTAGTGGTTTTGGACTCCTGCCACTCCAGATTGCTCCGGGGACAAGTCGCCCGTCCAGACGGAATATCAGCGACAGCTTATATTAACCTACTTTAGCAAAGTTTTTACAAAAACAAACACGAACCTGGAGTTTTGTTATTATGAAGCCCCACATATAAATGCCCTTTCCAGCGTCTGTGTGGCTCATAAGTTCACCAGTCAAAGCACATAAGAGCAGGATTTGTCTGCTTACAAAGGCAATTAGAAAGGCAGCCAGCGCTAAATGCTAACCTTTAGCTGGTAGCTAGGCTAAAATGTTAAACACAGGTTGTTTCGGGACGAGAGTGAACTTCAACACATAATGCCACCCAGCACTCGTTTTAATATAAACGTAGAATAAACACGACCAATAACGTCGACACTTTCGACCACCCAGAGCTGGCTGTAGGCCTGCGGGCAAGCTAACGATAGCGACACAGAGCAGTCAGTAACCAGTTAGCTGCTGTTAGCCCCACTGCTAACGCCTCAGCGTTAAATCCCTTTTCAACGGGAAATCGCCGAAATAAGACGCTAAATTACAACCGCGGCAGCTCGCAAACCACATTTAATCGCCACAGCAGCCAGGCACTGCAGTCAAAGTGTGTGTTTGGGAAAAGCGACCCTTTACCTGCAAAGAAGTCCAATCAGAAAATTGATGTTTACAGATCCGTGATGATAGACCGTGTGTACGCTCCGTGCGTAAAAACGGATAGGCCCGCTGGACGGCGGTCGGCCGGACGCAACGTACCAACACAATACGTCCCTCTGAACAGGATCAATGGAAAAATCTCCTCAAACCGCGAGACTGAAGGGGAATAAGGCCTAAATTGCGGGAGTCGGTCGGTTATGTTTTGTCCCGCATGAGGCCTTGTCAGTGGGCTGAAGCCTGCTGTGGGTTTACATACGGACCCAGATGAGCCCTTTGTTCACGGGAGGACATGAACAATAGCTGTAGGCCCTCCTCCTCCTCTCCCTCCGCAATGCATTTGCTCCTCTCTCCTCTGCCCAGCACCGCCAGCCGCCCTCTTCCCCCCTCCTCCTCCTCCCCCCACTAATGCACAACTGCACATGAAGGTTGTCTGGTAAGCATTTTTTTTCTTCCTTCCTCCTCCCTGCATCCCATCCTTTCCTTGTAACTGACACAGATGAGAATTGGCCTAATGCAGCTGAGTGCAAGTGTGTGTGTGGAAATAAAGATCACGCCGACTGCAAAGTGGTTTTCATGTTTGCCTAATTAGTGCACATCAGCTTGCTGCAAACAACTGAACTGAGACTGACAGCCAAGACCCTGGCCATATGCATTATACACCATGGGTCCATGGGTCCATGCAGTGTGGTGCACAAACAACTGATGCAGGCCTGATCAGCCAAAAGTAGATTAAGATCTTCTAAATTAACCTCCATGTTAGGATGACAGACTTGGGTTGTTTACAATTAATTGTGTCTTTTAGTTTGCACACTGAACTGTCTCCAAGGTAGGCCAGTAAATCCATTACCATTGGGAATCTCCTCCTCTTTCTCTCCCTCTCTCTCACACACACACAGACAGACAGACAGCATATAGACACTGATTGATTGATTATCAGTTTATTGTCAAGCTGAGAGAATAAAAGCTGCTGATGACAATCAGGGTCAGAAATAGAGAGACAGACAGGGACCCAGATACCTAACAGGGACAGAGAGAGAGAGAGACAGGCANNACACACACACAGGAAGCACTAAGCCAAAAGGAGAATCCCATAGGCCTCTAAATCTGCTTAAATCGCCTCAAATTATAATCAGATATTCAGATCACAGCCAGCTAGAACTCACCCATATGGCCAAAGTTGGGATATAAAAAGAACAAGTAATATTAGGTCAGTAGTTTTTTTTTTATGTATTTATGCGAGTGGATGTCATAACATTTGATCATTTGATATACAGTATATTCATCCCTAAAGGAAGAAATGACAGATTATACAGGAAAACCCATATCAAGGTTGAAAAATTATTTCCTTTCAAACACTGAAGTGCTTTTCCCCCCGCCTCGATTATTGAATGACGCTGCAGCCACCAGCATGTATGTGGTTCTGATTTATTCACTGCTCATGTACACAGGGAGTGAAAACACAATGTTTCATAAATGATTTATTTACAAATTAAGCTGCTCTTGGGAGCCGCTCTGTGGAAACTTTCAGCGGCTTTCATAGAAGCTGCTGTACATCTGAACACAGGTACAGGTAACATTATTATTATCATTATAACATAATTAGAATTAGAACATTATTTTGGTTCAAGTAAGTTGGTCAAGTATTTTTGAAAGGAGTTTTTTAAATAATGTGGTCCATAGATAGGGGGTGTATATAAATATGTAAGTCTAATGTTGATTCTTATACTCGTTGTGTGGAGACTCATGACCTGGAACAACTTTTTAGAAGAGCAGTGGTCAGATTAATTTTATTATTATTTATTTTAAGCTCCAGGGTGCATTTCAAGGATCAGCACCACAAAATGTTGCAGCTGACAAATTTGGATATTGTAAAGATATATTGGAATTTCATATACTTTATTGCAAAAGTGCATTTTTAATTTCCGCTTGCTTTACATTGTATACAATATTTATATATTTATTCTGCTTTTAAGAATGGGGGGGAAAGCTAAGAAAAACTCATACTGAAATGTAAATGTCAAGTTTTTTAAAGGAATATACCAATATTGTAAATGTATTAACAAAATCAAGATACAAAATCTAATAAATACATAATTAAAGCAGAAACTTTAATTAATTTGATAATTTAGTCCATCCCTTCCATCCATATTATGTCACTCCTACATGCACCAGAGTGACAAACTCCTCTCTGTTTAATTGTGACCCTCGTAATCGAACCGTTTCTCCATCGTCTCCAATATTCTGACGTTTTCTCGACAATGAAAATTATCTTTCATTGTATGTTTATTTTTCCACCTGTGTCTGTTTAACTGTACTTTTCTCATAACTGAAGCGGTCGCTCAGTTCAGATCTCCTCTGCCTGGATGAGCAGTCTTTGAACATAACTCCTAACACCCCAACAATTGCAACATGAAGACGACAAACTCGAATGTGGACCTCTTTGCAGACTCCCATGTTGGGAGAAATCTTGAGTATGTTGAAGTGCAGTGTCGCCTGGAGCCAGACTTGTAGAGAGGATAAGCTGCTCTGAGGCCTGTCTCTCACACGACCAGCGACAAAGTCGATGTTTGGGCTGAGTTTATGTATATTGGTTTGACCATGGTAAGCCTGTGACATGAGCACTTCACAGCTCACGAGGCCCCTGTCAGTCTTTTGGCTGCATCTTTGTGTGTCTAGTACCAGGGGGAGGTGTAGTCAGTAGTAGCTCAGAGTGTCTGTTGTGGGGTGACTTATGTGGATTTGCCTATCTTACATTCTCTGGCCCCTGTAGCCATGGCAACACAAGCAGTCAATGCTGTCACAACCGGAGCGAGGAAAAGAATCATCCATGGAAATGGACACAGAAGGGTTAATCCTGTGTCTGTGTGTGTGTGTGTGTGTGTGTGTGTGTGTCTCCAAAG
>NW_023339729.1:8038637-8038816 GCF_004916995.1 Morone saxatilis
GTGTGTGTGTTTGTGTGTGTAGTGATGGAGAAGAGGTGGGGGTGGGAGGTGTGTCAGGATAAGGCTTGAAGGGCTTACACACACCGTCTCTTTCGCTCTCAGGCATAGGGCAGGCCTTATCTACAACCAGCACCCCAACCAGCGAGTCACACACAGTACACCCACCCACCCACACACAC
>NW_023339729.1:8038916-8041391 GCF_004916995.1 Morone saxatilis
GCAGACCTGACTCTGAGATCAGAGACAGACAAAATGGCTCCCAGAGAACAGAGAACGCAGCATCAGGGCACTGTCATCTCCCCTCACACAGCTGTCAGCTGACACCAGCCGCCACACACGTCTGACACACACATACACACCCTTAAAGGCTAAGCCACCTGCAAAATGCCAGAGTGAGGGGAACAAACTGAGGATGATGGCTAATAATGTTGATCATCAAGTTGCTATAACATGGGCATGTTTTTTTTTGGAACACTCTTTTAATGAAACAGATAAAATAGGCTACATTAATGACAAAGCGGCTCAACACAGAGCCTTTTTATGAGTTAATCCTTTCACCCATTGGCCTGTGTGAACATGTGACGCGCTTGCCGCTGAAGTTGCCTTGTTGCAGTGTGTCTGTGTTCGCCTGCCAGAGAAAATCCTGAGCAGGGAATTCACCCAGTGAGTGAGACAATACTGTAGGGCAGCATGAAAACAAACACACCGGCTCACTGAGGCCACAAGAGGGCGCTGTTATCAAAGGACAACCTCTGATTGTAGGTCAGTTATAATTTCTTCCCCCTGTAATGATGCATGGTGAAGTCCTGACTGTAAATCATAAGGAGAATGATGGCTCAGTGCGGAATAACAACAGCATCATTTGCATACAGTTTCACTTGTAAATCACATTTGCATAACAGCTTTGATTATTGTTTCTTATGTGAAGCTGGTGTGCTTTTATTTGCTCTTGCAAAGGAGCCGCAACCATAACAATTTTCTGCCTGACAGATAAGCAGGGGTGGAAGATGTATTCTGATCCTTTAAGTAACTGTAGCGATACAACAATGTCAAAATACTTCATTACAAGTAAAGGTTCTTTAATTAAGGTAGTAGAAATTGTACAAGTATAAAAAGTTAAAGCACTTATGCAAAACAATTGCACTGTTAGTGTTTTGTTATATATTATTAACCAGCATGGGGCAATAATGATAAAATCCTCTATCATATACTATTTATCATACATTTTCAGTTAAAAAACCTTATGTAAAATTAAAATAATAATAAATTATGAAAATATAAAATAATTACATAGAAATGTCTGTGTTAAGTGAATAGTGTAGTATTAAATACATGCCAAATCAAAGTACCTTTTCCACATTAATGCAAATATTGTAGACAAATCTAATAAAGGGGGTGACGCCTCAAAGGGCCACAGGTTGGGGTCGAACCTATGGCCTCTGCAGTAACTTAGCCGTGGTACATGGGGCGCCAGCTCTACCAAGTTAGCGATCAAGACCCCCCAGAATAGCTGTTTTAATAAAGCAATTGCAACAAAAGTCAAATAAACTGGGAGAACAATGTTTGCTGTGATAATCAAAGCTTGCAGACTGAGGTTACCTGTAGTTATTTCACCAGCTGATTCCATTGATGAAGAAGAGGTGTGGGGTTTCCATACTCTTGACAGTTTAAATGTTTGATAAAAACGTCTTTAAAAGTTTACTGCACATGAACAGACAGTTATAAGGTTGATACAATTGTGCGTGTGGTCATTTTTAGGCATTAATGTGGCGTTAACAATACATTAAATTTCAGGTCATGGATATTTCTATGTTAACCCACAGTATAGTAACTACAGACTGTCTATGAGTGATTATGTTTTTTAAAACTATAGTTTTTGCTCAGCCCTGTGTACAGATCTGTCAATATTTAAATGAAGTAAAAACTGCAACATTTACATCGACCCACAGTATACTGCCCTACAAAGACAGGCAGCAGTAAAACAAGTTTAAAAAAAAGTAAGTAGGCCTGGAAAAAAAGCTTTATCAGCTAGCTGTGGCCTGGATTTGACTTTCTTGTTTGTTTGGTTGTTTTTAATATGTTATCTTGGAAATTATATATTTCTATGACAAAACACAGTTGATATGTCAGTGTGGCTTTGTAAAGCAGCATATATACATCATCATATTGCCCAAACCTACTAACATGTGTAAGTAGCATTTTTAGCTCAACAATATATAAAGTAGTTAAGATTATCTTACTAACTAACTAACTAACTAACTAACTAACTAACTACTTTATATATTGTTGAGTGTCTGTAAAAGTGTATCATAATTCATTTTGTAGGTAAAATCTAAATGAGTAAAGTAACTACACTGTCAGATAAGTGTAGTAGTGATACGAATACAGTATTATCTCTGAAAGTGGAGCAGAAGTACTCAAGTAAAGTAAAGCCCAAGTACCACAGCAGATAAGTGTGGGTGATTCTGACTCACACACTGTTTGATCTAAAGCTGGCCAATGTTCTGCGTTAGTGCTCATTCCTCCAAAAAGTGTCAGCTTGTCCTTTGGATCTTTTATCAGAGCTGAATCAGACAGATAGATCTCTGTGCCTCCATCTGATCCAATGAGAGAGTAAAGAAGCCTGAGCTGCCAAATGTATCAAATCTGGCAGACAGCAAAAAGAGCTCCAGAGATGTTCAGCATCCATATAAA
>NW_023339729.1:8041428-8041687 GCF_004916995.1 Morone saxatilis
AAAGGAAAGGGACTATCTGTGCTATTGATGTGTTTACAGCACGTCTGACTTTCTTGCTATGGAGTGGTAAAATATCATGGAACAGTGAATGCAATCTTTGAAAACAGGTTTTGTTTTTATTCCTGTTTGGGAAAAAACAACAATTAACTGATGCCGCTCTCATTACAAGTTGGCACTCATCCTTAAGCTAAAGCATCAGTTTTGGTCAGGGCTGTTTCTACACTCACACCAACACTAGACTGTCCCCAGATCAGTGTTT
>NW_023339729.1:8041787-8046720 GCF_004916995.1 Morone saxatilis
ATGACACACACACACGAACACACATGTACAGAAGTGCACGCATGAAGGTTTCAATGATCTTCAGGAAATCTGTGTGTGTGTGTGTGTGTGTGTGTGTGTGAGCGCTACAGCCGTCTTAGCGGCTTGTTACCATCCAGCGAAGGTCTGCTACATGACAGGGAGGGCAGAGGGGGGAGGGAAAAGGGGGAGGAAAAGGGGGAGGAAAAGGGAGGAGGAGAGAGGAGGGGGGCGATTGACATGCCTCCGCTCTCTCTCTCTCTCTGTGTTGTCTCCCTTTCTCGCCCATTCACTCGCTCTGTTAGTCTTTCTGTCTGCAGTATGCCACACAGTGTTGCTCTCTCGCTTCACTCATCTTCCTGTCTACTTGGCCATTTATCTCTCCTGCCCTCCCCCCTCTCCTCCTTCCTCCCAAACTCCCTCCCTCACTGTCTCGCTCCTTCCTTATTACTCTTTCTTCCGTTCTACCTTTCCCTCCCACTGTCTACATTGCGCTCTAATCTGTCTTCTATCACTGTGTCATTTGTCTTTCCCTGTTAGATGCAAGTTTGCGTGTGTGTGTGAGAGTGCATTGTTAGGCCCACATTATATACAAGATGACATCTGATTGCTTGAAGGAAGGAATTCTATATTTTGCTTATTGTTAAGAAAGGAAAAGACAGAAATCAGCAATGAACTTATCCTATTTACAGGTGTATCAAATTATCCCATAGAGCTCCATTATTGTCCAAAATAATACATCAGTGAGCAACACCGTTACACCCACTGACATGTTTCTTCATTACCATGAATCTGGGCTGTAGTTTATTACAGTTATCCCACATACATCATTCAGCTGCTGTAAATACTCACTATAACTTACTGGAACACCAAATGTGTATTCATCCAATGCTGAAAATAGTCCCCAACAAATGCACATCTACACCTCTATAAGTAACATTTGCTAAAAGCAACAGTGCCCAGTTGTTCAAGGAAATGATGAGCCCTTTTTAAAAAGAGTTAAAGGCAGGAATGGGTTTGGAGCTTGGTTTGGGTTTGGTTTTGGTCTTCTCGTAAAATTTGTTGACAATAGGGAAAGTATTAATAACAACTTTGTCCTTTCAGCTAGAAAAAGTTTGGCTCATAATTCTTGTATATCCACACAATGTTGTTTTTTTTACACTTTACGGTTCAAACAAATAAGATCTAACTTGTGAGTTTTAGTCTTTTGTTGCCTTCACAGAGCCAGCTTTGCTCTTTCCCCCGTTTCTAGGTCTTTATGCCAAGCTAATTTAAGCTGTTGGCCGTAGCTTCATATTTAATGTATAGACATCAAACTTCCAACTCTCAGCACAAATGCAAATAAGTGTATTTCACAAAATGTTAAACTGTTCTGCTACACAAACACCTATGATGACCAAGGGTCAGCAGAGGACATGGCTTGTTTTATGTGGACGGACACAAGTCAAAAAAGGTCTGCTTCAAACGGCACACTTTTAAATCGTCAAATGATTTTAAAAGGTCATGACCCCAACTGAGCCTACAGCCTTCATCAGAAACTACATGACATACATACATTACAGCACACACACACACGCACATAGCTAAGACAGAAAGCTAAATGTAGGAATATATTTATACACACACATATATATATATATATATATACAGACATCCTGTGTCGTTTCCCTCCAAAATGACATCACAGAGGTTCTCTCTTTACATGTAATGAGGAACACAAGTCTGCATAGATCGCCTCCCCCACATATTTCTACTTGCTTTTTTTTAAGACACTTGCTCTTTGTCTCCCTCCCTCTCTTCCTCACCCTCTGTCTCATTAGGCACTATCTCATTTTGAGGAGGAGAGTGTTAAGCCAATCAGAGAGGGGAAGAAAGAGCAGAGGAAGGAGGGAGATGGAGAGGAGAGAGAGACGGAAAGGTTGCAGGAGGAAGAGGGTAGAGATGGCGAGAGAGAGAGAGACTGAGGAAAAGAGAGGGCGATGGATGGATGGAGGGAGGGAGAAAGAGAGAATAAATAGCTCTGGCGCACTCGTCCCCCATTACCCCGGGAGGGCACTGTCGCCATGGCAATGTGGCAGAAAAAGGATAGCACAAGCATGATGAGCTTCTCCACACACACACACACACACACACACACACACACACAAACATACACACACGTATAAATGAAAACTGTGATTCACACATATATCTGCCCACATTAACAGTTTCATATGAGACAGTTTTGACAAGTTCATACTTTCAAGTGGATGTGCGCACAAGGCACACTGTCTTACACCTTACCATAATTATTTAAGCACACACACACACACAAGTTAACAGTTTTCCAGTTAGCATATAGTCCAAGCCCACATAACATAACATAACAGACAGTAAACACAAAACAATAAGGTAAAGAAAATACAGAAGAATATAATAATATAATAAAGGAGAACAGGTGCTTAGGATGAATGCTTCCTCAATCCTTTATTTTAACTTTCCTTGAATCTTGGATGCATTTATCTGGGACATCCACTTGACTTGGGGGTGGTGCAACAAGTTGTAAAAAACACATTAACATATTATTAATTTGTTAGGGGTAACATGTTGGGAAGCAGTTGCTTCCAGCAGACATGGAGCAATAGTCCAACAGTCACTCTCTTTTAGCTCTGTTATGGTCTCTACCAAGGGAAATATCTGGCTCCTTATCTGCTAAATGCTGTACTATGTTCATCAGCTAGTCCCTAATTCTGTCTTTCTGACATTTGGTGCTGGACAGGTAGAGTATGTACACTGGGGGTTTAGCCTACTGCTGTATGTAGTAAGATTAAAACAATGAGCTGAATGATGTAGCAGCTCTGTGAGCCTGTACTTAGGGACAGACTTTTAGCTAAATGCTAAGTTCAGCATGCTAACATGCTTACTATGATATGTTTACACATTTTTGACCTGATGGTGGAGCTACATGACAAGCTGGGTGATCAGTAAAGTTGCAATTAATCCAGAGGGGGACTGTAATGTTTGTCAGGTCATTTCAATCGTAACCACAAATGTTAACATTATGGTGGCGCTAGAGAAAAGGTCAGGGATCAACAAAGTCAGTAGGATTCATCCTTTGTGATCATTCCCATGGATATTAACCAATTTCATGGGAATCCATCAAATGGTTGCTGATATATATCTGTGGGGACCAAAGCGACAACAACCAAACCAACATTTCCATACATAGAGACATGCTGCTAGCATGGCTAAAATATTAATTTGTGCTGCTTTGTCTGTTTCAGATTCTGATTTAATCAGATGTATCCTATCTGGTAAATAGCAGTTCCTCCCATTCATCTCTGTGTAACCCCTGTGACCTGGACCTGTAACAATGTGCTTTGGCTCCTGGCCGGTTCGGAGATAATGGTCATTAATGTTGAAGGATATGTATCTTGTCCTGCTACAAACAAGCCTGTTACAGAACTTCAATAATGTAGGATCCAAGCAAATTAGGGACCAGTGGAAACTGAAAAATTCGCCACACAGAGTAAAACAAATCACCTAAAGTCAGTAGACTGAAGTTAAAAATGGCTTTAGCATCGCTCTCATGCCTTTGTTGCAGCACACTCATCTTGAAAGGCTGTTTGGATGGCAAATGTGGTGGTTAATTAGCTTAGGAAATCTTGTGTGCATCCAGCCTGAGGGCAACGCAGAGAATGAAAGAGGCTGTTCTGAGCCAGCCAGCCCTCTGTAAACTCTTATGTAAGGCAGAATCTGAATCCTGTTTCTCTCAGCTACATTATTGATGCAGGCTTCTGTTACCACTGACTGTGTTTGTGTGCGTACGTGCCCGCGAACGTGTACACCTGTAAGTCACAAGCCGAAAAGTCTCACCTCTGCTGTTCTGTAGAGAGGGTGGTCTCCTCCAGCTGATGTCTTGTCACATTCTCTCCTCCCCTTTCCACCTCTCTTCTGTTGTTCTTTTTTCACCTCCTTCTTTTTCCCACTTCTATTAATGTAAGTCCCCTTCCTCCTCCTCCTCCTCCTCTGTCTCTCTCAGGCCTTCATTTCTCACTAACAGATGTTCTCTGCACCATGTGGGAGGGCATTCCTCGTCCCTGCTTTGAAGGCTTAAGAAAAAGAAGACTTGCTCGAAGTAAAGGGGAGAAAAAAAATCAAACAAGGACAGCGAAGGCAACACAACTCCCTATCTCAGCAGTCTCGCAGTAACGTCTGCTGTCCTGCTTTCCCCTGTAGAGAAGGTGTCAAGTTAAAGATCAGAGTGCTTTTGCCTTTTTATAACACACTGCTGCTCCCAGCATTACACAATATCTGAAAGGTCATAGACGTGCATACACAGACACACACTCACGTGCAAAACAGTGCATGACTGAGTAGCAAAGATGACTGGAAGTCAAATAAAAAAACGCTCTCACATACACACAACAGCAGAAAGTGAGAGGGAGGCAGGAAAGCATAAACCTGACTCCTCAGACCTCATGGGTTCTTTAAAAATTCAAACATGCCAAAAGAGCACCGTGGGAGTCCTCCTGCAGGTCAAGAGTGAGGAAGGGATGAGAAGCAGAGGGGAGGGGGGTGAGGGATAGATAGAGAGAGGAATGAGAGACATGGAAAAAAAAAACAGGAGAGAGATGTTTTTATGTATTTTTTTGTCTTCCTTTTTCTCCCCCGAGAATGAGAGTAAAGTCTGGCACTATGTAGAGCTTCAGGGACTGAGGGAAATGCCTGTTTATGAGTGAGTGACAGAGTATTTTACATGTCCAACCAAAAACAGTGGCCTGAGTGGGGAAAAAAGGGGATAGTGAAATGGAGTGTGTGTGTGTGTGTGTGTATGTGTGTTTGTGTGTGTGTCTGAGTATGTGGGGCCATGTACTGACATGGTGGCTGGGTGCTGCAGTAAGGTGACCCACTTACACAGAACTCCCGCCTTCTGAACAAACACACAAACACACAC
>NW_023339729.1:8046820-8050568 GCF_004916995.1 Morone saxatilis
GTGTGTGTGTGTGTGTGTGAACCGTGGGGATAACAGACGCTCATGTGAGCAGCCTCAGTGGCGGCAGCAGTGACTGGTGAGAAAGAGGAGAGAGGAAGAGAGCAGGGATAACAGAACCACCACCATCATTCTGATCGGATTCACACCAGACATGTGAGAAGATGTCCGTGGGCGGCTGCGCGTGTCCCGGTAAGTAGCTGCCGTGGTGATGGTTGCCGTTAACGACAGCCCCACTGCTGCTGCCGCTGCTGTTGCTGTTGCCAGCCACTGACTTTTTCTGGTCGTTGTTGTTGTTGTTGTTGTATTTTGGTTGGTGAGTGCAGCCGCGGCCGTGGCGTGACTGGGGCAGAGAGAGGCAGGGAGAGAGGTGCCCCGGGGGCCTGGGGCTCTGTTTGCAAAGGCTCATGGGAGGTCGCCCTCTGTGATGGCTGAGAGGATGGAGAGCAAAGAACATACTAGAATAGATGGATCAACATGTAGTCTTTTTCTATTCAGTCTGACATCAATGTGCTTTTTACTGTTTGGAGATGAAGAGAAAAAGATCTTTGTTGGGGGTTCAGACATCTGGGCATGAAGTTGTTGCCATGGCATCACTAATGCTACTTCTTCTTCTCCACCTCCACCAGTTTGTTTTTGTTCTGGTTGCTGCTGCTGCTGCTGATTTCTGACTGATGGCCCGGGTTAAAAACTGTTCTTTTGGCACAGATGTTACCCTCACTTATCCACAGTGGAAGTCCTGTGAATAAGTGACTGGCCTCTCGTGCGGAGATAGCAGAAAGAAAAGAAAAAGAAGGATCAAAGTGTGACATTTAAAGGGCAAAGGTCACTGGCTCAAATCAAAGGCTCGCACGATTGATCCTGCACCTCTTCCTACGCTGGAGTTATTAATGAGCGTTTGATGTTTCACAGCTCATGCAGGAGAGGGTCATTCAGGATGCATAAAGAGCGGCATGATGATGAGGGTGATACATCAGATACTTTTCCCAGTCACGTTTTGTTACAAAATGCAGCATCACCACATTTGTTTGGCTATAAGTGGTACATCAGTGTTAGCATCCCCTGAAAATGTAACTCCTGCTCCCATTGTTGTATAATGGCCTTGTTAGGGAGTTTCCATCCTCTTTTGAACAGAAGTCCTTTCTTCTTGAGTTCATGGAAGGAGGTCAGTGAGTGCATATCTGAGGGGTAGAGATGTGCAATCACTAGCATCGACATGCTTTCTGTCACATCTATTTCCCCTTGTGTCTCTGTCCTGTCTTGACCTGCCACCGTGGGGGGGGGGCTTTTAAGTTAGACTTTCAAGCCTAACTTAAAAGCAAAATGGACAACATGATAACAACTGCGCCGTCAGACTTTTACTTGTCACTATTTTTAATAAAATTGGTTAATGTTGAGTAACAGCCATGGAGCTTCTGGGATCCGAGCCACAGAGAGAGACCTGGAGGGAGTAATATCCATCATATTAGACCACCATATTGAGAGGTGTGCGACTTGTTCACCGGCTGTGAAGGCCGAGGAAGTCCCCGCAGTGCCCAAACTGTTGTGTTTGGGTGCTGAGCGCCTGACAGCAAACAGATAATTCTTCTCATTTTATTGAGTTTAATCAGACAGAGGAGGAAAGAAAAAGAGGAATCAAGGTCTAGAAATAAAACCTGCACCGCCGAACCTCAGGCAATATATTAAGTGTTACAGCGATTTATGTTGCACTCCTCATAGGACGTAAAGGCATGAAATATAATCCTACAGCTGAAAATGTATTCATAATCGTAATAGATGTACTCAGAATCTATTGTCATACAATATATACAGTAGCAGGAGAGGAGGAAGTAAGTGTGAGAGAGAGAGTTGTGTGAGTTGCTGTGTGTGTGTGTGCTCTATCACCCTGACGTGGCCTCCTCTCCTCTCTTCTGCCTACCAGGCCACAGTGGCCACTGTGGTCAACCACAGAAAATTTTAGAAAATTTAGCCAACCACGCATCCAGGATCAGATTACCCTGGTGCCCGTCTCGACTTTAATCATTAGAAAGATAGAAACACTCACTGGTCCCATGTTTTTGTGGAAAGTTTGTAGGAGCAAATAAGGAGACAATGCCAACTCATCCCGATCCTCCAAAGTTGTAGCATATAGGTGGATGAATGGAGGATAGAGTGACTGACGCTTAAAGAAGAAGTATCTAGAAATTTGGAAAGAGATGGCACAGTGATCAAACCAGACGGATTTGGTATCAGCAAGGACAAAGACACACTAGACACACCAGATGACAATTTGTCTTGAACACACAATGGCACAGAGAAACGTGGTGTACCAGTGTTAAATCTGACTGCATGCACACGAGAGTTTTCGTGTGTGTGTGTCTGAGTGCGCGTGTGTTTTCAATCTCTGCGCAGCGCCCCGTGCTATGAAGGCAAACGCTGCCACCTCAGCCGTTAAACAAGCCTGCACAGAACAGGCGAGAGCGTTTGTTTAGAACCGGGCCTTAGCTATCTTGCGGTCAGATTGCATACTTAATCAACGTGGTCATGGAAATTTCCAAAAAGACGTTATGACCGCACTCTTGTGTGCTCCACTATTGCTCTCATATTGTTCTCTCTAGTGTTCCCCTTTCTTTTCGCCTCACTTTCTCTGCTTTATGGATTCTCCCTTTTCTCTGTTTTTCCCCAGATTTCTTTTCAACTCTCATGAGAATAAGGATTCCTCTGGCTCCACTGTAGGTTTTTCAAAACTCTAACTTTAGAAAGCCAACACCAGCAATGTTTAAACTTGGACACGTAATATCAAAAAAGTCTTCACAGTCATTATTTATATTTTATCATGCAAACCTGGAGCCCTGAAACAAAGTGTGCGATGAGTGAAACCTCTACCTACGCTCACGCTGTACAACATGACGTAACACAGAAACAAATCTCAACTGCCTCCAAATATGGAACAATCATCTCCATTCACACATGTCAACTTCTAATGAACCCAAAGCTTGACCCCATAGTGATGCTGGTTAATTGGCACACTTATGCCAAGTTATCCCCCTCCATTTTATTTGTACATTTAAAGCACTTAGAGCGGATGGAGGGAGGCTGCTAACTAACTATGATAGAAAATATAATATAATACAAAACGACAAAAGAAACTACAAAGTCGATCCCCTTCTCTTTCTCTCGTTCTTGCTTGTTTACATTCCACAGCCGTGTTCAACACTGAAGGATCCTCCCCCCTTCTTGTGTGGCCTCAAAGTTTGTGCGTGAGGACGTTCACAGACACAGCATGTGCCCCAACATGTGGATGACATAAACAGTGGAGCAGTGTGTGTGTGTGTGTCTGTGTGTGCGTGATCATGTCCACGTAAAGATGTTACAATACAGTATGCTCTCTGCAGCTACACGTGTTTTGTGCTTTCAGACTCTGCGTTGACCTACCCAGAGCTTACATCACACCCCCTCCTCAACCCCCTGCCCTTTCACCTCTATCCTATCTCCCCCCTCATCTCACACTGTTTCACCGTGCACTGTGTATATACATTCATCCTTCCTTCCCCTTTGCCCCTCCACTCCCCTCCCTCCCCTCCCCTCCCTCCCTCTTTCTCTTTGACTCCCCTGATTGCTAGCGTATGTTGCCTGGCTGGCTGGCTGGCTGGCTAGATGAGGGGAGGGGGGTAAGGAGGGAGGGAGGAGAGGGAGAAGGGGAGAGACAGAGTGAGAGAGAGGGAGGAGAGAAGGGGGAAGGGACTGTGCCCTCTCATGCAGAGAGTCACAT
>NW_023339729.1:8050668-8075960 GCF_004916995.1 Morone saxatilis
GGGGGAGAAGGGAGAAGGAGAAGGGAGAAGGATAAAGCAAAGGAAGCAAAAAAAGGAAAGCAGATAGAGGTCACTGAGAAGATGTACTGTAGGTAAAGTGCACACACCGGGTGGTCCTGAGGATCATAAAAGACGAACAGGGAATATTGTTTGTGGTAGCTTGTTAAAGTGCGTCTGTGAGCACATTTCCCTCCCAACTAATCTAGTGCAGCCATTGACTCTGTGTACGTCCATGACATTCAGCAGAAAGGTCAACTCCTCGCTGGTATGCACGAGATAACAGGCCAGACACATCCATAGTCCTACACAGAAAAACAGTGATATAATACAAGATAACACCACACAAAGAAGAGGTGATAAACCCGAATCCATTATGCATCCATTTCATTCATGTATGAATATCTGATTTGTCTCCATTGAGGTTTGGTGGCTTGCATGGAGCGATCAGCTCAGTGGGAATTAACTCATTCACAACTTGAGAGAGGGCTCATAGAAAAGCAAGAAAGTGTGAGCGGAACTTAATGGGAGATGTATAATATCGCCATCTAGTGGATAAAATAAATCCCAACATATTTATCTACATTATTATCTGGATAGAATACTTTCACCTACCAACAGGAAGCAGTACAGCGGGGACACAGTGCACAAGCACTTTTAACTAAAACTATAACTCTCTCTTCTGTTGGGTTCTCCCAACGGGCCTTTACAGTAAGTACTGTGACAGCGATCCTTAAACGTGCTGCTCCCAAACCAATTCGTAAACAAAAATCCACTTACAAAAATGGAAACATTATTTGAGAGCATCCCACTTAAATGAGTTAAGATAGCTCAGAGTTTTTAAGCTTGACTCATGTTAGGTACTGTGAGTCAGGATCTCTCAATGGAGTTCTGCACTGGCTTTAAAACTGAGACCTGACCCCAAATTTTTGTTTTATTTAATTAATTATTGACTGTTGTCTCACAAGGCTAACTGGCTACATGCTGTTTATTTCCCTCTTCCACTCTGGGCATTGTGTGTCTACTTGCAACAACATATGACATGCAGGGACGCAGATGACAAATGGCTGAGTCATGAGAGCTTGAAATTTCTTAATAAATTACATGTGAAAATATCCAAACCCATTTTGGAAAATAAGCTGTTTTGCTGAGACTTAGAAGAGAGGATTCATACCACTCTCATGAATGTCTGATTAATATGAAGCTGGAGCCAGCAGCCAGGCTAACAGTTTCCAGAGGGACTAGAGGATTATTATTGGAGAAGAGTTGTGCAAACCTGATCTTCACTTAGCCTATTTTAAAGGTCCAGTGTGTAACATTTAGGAGGTTTAATGGTAGAAATGGAACATAATATTCATAGGTATATTTCCATTAGTGTATTAACACCTGGAAATAATAATCATTGTGTATTTGTTACCTTAGAATGAGCTGTTTCTATCTACAGGAGGAGGTCCTCTTCTATGGAGTTTGCCATGTTGAACTGCCACGTTTCTACGGTAGCCCAGAACGGACAAACCAAACACTAATTTCACACTATTTCACACAACCAGAGGTTTTAACTGCTACTAATCAGGTGTGAAGCAACAAACACGATGTCAGTTGGTGAAGCTGGACTGGTTGGACCGGATTCATCCTTAGAAAGACAAACACTCCCAAACTCCTGTACAAGTCATTTACTGTGTGGTGGAACAACTTCTGTAACGTGGAACAATTGGATACAGGGTAATGGGTACTACAGTAGACGAGAGGAAAACACTTGGCTGCTGTACTGAATATGTAAATGTAATCAGCCATCCAGAGACCATCATATGATTTGTCAATGGAGCATGAGGTTTTGTGCTGTTGTGGGTCTTCATTAGCTAGAGGGAGAAATGCAAAGCCCAGGTGAAAATGCTGGTTTAGACAGCTGTGTTCATTATCCACACATTTAGAATAATCATTCACCATATACCAGGTAGCACAGGTGGAGCTGCACTGGAGTAAGTGGAAACAAAAAAATAACTTATGAAACAACACTGGTTCTGATTCATGTGACTGCAAAGTACGAGCCACGCAGGGCCTCGGCAGTACAGTATAAGTCATGTGAACACAAGCGATAAATGCTGCATTCTAATGTATTCAATCATTATGATCTAGTGTACAGTACAAAGGCTTTCTGCAGCCTGAACACATTTTAATAAATGCAAAGACTTAAATCTGGGCCTCGGCAGGTGCCATTTCAAGTTAAACAGAGTAGCAACATTGTTGTTAGGCTCTAACAGCGAACCACGTCAAGGTGGAGGGTGTGTACACACATTAATCAGGAAAGTCAACACATCAATATTGCAATGTCTGAACATGCAGATAATCTCTGTTTGTTCTGGTGATGAGGCAGACCATGGGAAGCACATACACCCTTTGCTTTGCTATACAACATCACTTCAAGGATTGCTCATATTCATGCCACTATGGTACTGATGTTGAATGCACCAATATAATTTCATGATATTCCCAGCAGTTATAACATGGGAGATAATGGAGCGCTCGGGTGCATTTAATATCCTTACAGAGTTTTCTTTCCAGTTACGCAATAACTCCCAGTTACACTATTAGCGCTCTCTCTATTAAAGCCTCCTGCCATAAAGGGGAAACGGAGCCAAACAAATCATTAATTTCATACTGTGTGAGGCAGTCTGAACAGTGTCTGACAGGTTTTTCTAAACTGCCTCTGCTTTATTCATTGGTACAGTTGACTGTAAAGAGTGGCATAGGAAGGGTTAAGTACCGGTATATAAAACCTAAAGTGATCTTGTATTTAGGTTTGTGCTGCCACCTTTTGTTCACCTGCGGTTTGTTCATTGTGAGTAGAACTTTTTTCATTTGGACGCAAGATGTCGCTTTTGAGCAATAAATAAATAAAATTAAAATCCCCCGCATCAACAGTTCTCCTGACAATAACTCTGATTTGTGACTTACCCGATAATTTACACATCATCATCATCATCATCATGATAAGAAAGCAGCTCAAAAGCATTATTACATGTATTACATGTGGAGATATAAAAAAATTATTTTATTCATTTTTTTTTTTCACTATTAACTTTTGTCAACCAAATGTATCAAACAATCAGAGCAAAAACAGCGTTTACTCATCAACTTCAGATTCTCTGCAGCAAAATAAAACCTGTAGCTACTTCCAGGAGAAAACTCATTGATAATCAACGAGGAACAGAAGCGACACATATAGCTGACCTGGGATCTGATTTCTACTCCTCTCCTCACTCTCGCTAACGGAACGGGCGGAGTCAATCTGATCCCAGGTCGGTGTTCTCCCCGCGCTCCCACGCGGTGACCACGTGTCTGTGTCCGGCCTGCCAGCGGACCATGTGGAGCAGCAAGATGGCGGCGCGGTGGAGGGGGACCGACGGGAATTTAAATGCCGGTAACAGCGACTTTCTGAGCAGCAACACTCCCAATGAGGTACCGGTCTGTTCATGTTAGCTAGTTGGACATTAAAATAGCGGCCCACGAGCGGGTTTCGATGTTTTAATAACGGGGATTCGCCGGCGCACGAGGCCACATGCGGGCATGGCGACACGTGGCTGAAATAAGAGAGTAACGTTAGTAAATTACTACAGAGACAGAGAGCGGGCTCAGCTGCTCTCTGGCTGCTACTGGACCGAGCAGCTACGGGAACCGCTTAATGACACGTCAGTGAATGTGGTTTAATTTTAATGTTTCACACAATCTGCTCCGGTAGGGGTTCACGTGCGGACGCGGACAGAGAGACCGCTTCATTTCCTCTAAAGTACAACATGTTCAGATACGGCTGCACCCTGGCCACCGGCCGTGCTCACGTCCCTGAAGCCTTTCTCTGGTTTTTCTGCTGTTACAGTGGGACAGACTGTCAGGGCTCTGCGTTTAGCTCTGCAGAGGTGGTGTGCGAGTTGTGACCCGCCTCTGGGGCCTCCTGTCCCCTCAACCTTCCTCCTACACACTGCACACTCGTCCTAAAGACACGTAGATACTTGAAGCATCGTCCATGCTAATGAATGAAGCCACAGAGAGGGTTTCACTGTACATTGGTTATTGTTCACCGTGAGAAACGGAGCCCATCATTCAGATGTCTGTTCAGATGATGTCTGAAAGGATTGCTGGGTTAAGCAATTAGTTGAGTGACAGGAAGTCAATCTGCTCAGTTCATTGTTTTAAGTCCCTCTCAAGTAATAAAGGCAGGAATGTGGTTTTGGTGGTAGTCGATGATGAGCGACTGATAAAACATGACTTTGAATATATGAACTTGGTCTTTGACTATTCACAGACAGTGATTGATCAATTTATAAAGAACGTTGATTCATAAGTTGCAGCAGCGTATTTTTTGTTTGATTATTTTAAATAGTTGACTATCTTTCTAATTTAAAGACGAATGTGTCCCTATCAGTGCATTTATTAATTTCATTGCTTAATAAACATGGATTAGGCTTCAGCTCTGCCTCACTGTTTTTTTCGCAGCCGTATTTGAAGCATTGTGAGTATTGGCAGCTCTTCCTGTTTATGCTGAGAACGTTCAATTCCAGCTTGTTGCGTCCTGTGCCTCAGCTTCTGGTCACACCCCGAGGATAGGAGTGTATTGTGACATTACAGGAGATAGAACCAGATCAATGTGCGTGCAAATCCACAACACATGTGTTTAATATAACGTTTGTGTCTCTGCAGTTGATCCTGAATCGTTGTGATGGGGAAGTTGTGGAGATGGACGCGCAGTCGTGCGTGGATCACTCAATACGGGCCATTTTTGAAGACTCCGCTGTCGTTTCAGAGGTCAGAGTTAAAGCACATCATCTCATTTAAACCATTCTGAGGAGCATCTCTGGGGGTAGCCCAGGACTGTTACCTTTGTACATGTCGGTAGGGAGTGAATTTGGCGTATAAATCATCAATAAATGTGGATTCTGGTACCCTTTTACAGGATAAGAGTGGAGCGGAGGAAGAGAGTGAGACCCTGCTGTCGGCCCTGACTGAGATGCTGGACAGTGTGGAGGACGTCAACGGGACTCTGTCTCCCTTTGACACCCTGCCAGACACCAAGCTCCTCACCCACCCAGAGCGCAGGGACAACTCAGTGGTAGGTGCACACTCGGGAAGAAGGAGCACAAGCCTGAAACAACTTCTTGGGAAATATTAATTAAATAATAATAATGTAGTTCCACAAATCCAGTCTGCTGCATTGCAGTTGTATTTCATGGTCACACTCAATAACTATAAGCAGACATTAAACTTAACTTACTACCTCATGATGATCACATGAATTTGCCTGATAGAAGGCTGCTTTATTAGGTCTCATGATAGCTTAGATAAAGATGAATAGTACGTATAAAATAGTCTTATGTAATTATAATATCCTTTTCTGTTAATGAAAGAATAGACTCTAAAGATCTAAATGTTTTTTTCTCCCTAAGGAACTGTCACTTGCTGAGAGACTTAGACCGAGATCCAAATCCTCGAATGTGACGTTCACAATAAACATTGATGGAGAAAAGGAAGATAAGAGCAAAACAGAGAGAAAGAGCCCTCCACAGCTGTACAAACAACAAATTCGGACATTGTTTCACTCCAGAAATAAGAAAGCAGAGGCTGAAGTCGAGGTCTTCACCACCACGTCTCTCGTCAACCTGGTGAATCTCATGCACCCTTATTGTCTGAAGCTGCACGTGGAGGAGGAGGGGGATAAACTGAGGAGAAATCACACATTATTCTCTCAGGAGGAGGTGTGGAAGTATGAGAGACCCACCGAAGACAGCGATGAAGAGATAAATGTTGTGTCTGACGACGAGGTAACTGTGAAAGAGACAAAGGAGGAAGAAGAACGTAAAAATGGCAAACTCTTGAAGAGTGTGTTGCTGAATGGAAACTCACCCAGAGCTCCACCATCCAGAGAGAAGAAAAGGGTGAGCTTTGGCCCTGTTCAAGTGTCTTCATTTGATCAGTCAATGGAAAAGGGATTGAAAGAGCAAAATCTAACAAGTGGACACACGAGTGAAACGGTTCCAACGAACAGCACAAAAGCACTTGAAAATCCAACTAGCTCAGCACTTGAACCTCAAACATCGTCCTCAGAAATGAACAAGGCTGAGGTTCTGCCACCCAAAGGTGAGACAAAGGCCAAGTCACTCAGCCTTCAACAGTACAGACAGTTGCGCCAAAAGAGACAACCCCTGGTGGAGAAACAGGGGAACTACACCACCAAGTGGCCCTCTGTTTCTGTGCCCCCGAAGGAGCTGACCCCCATCCTCTGTTTACAGGGACAAACACAAAACGGCTTTGGACCAAAGACGGCACACCATTATTCAGATGGTAGGAGAAGTGGCGCTGATCAGCTCCCCACCCCTGCTCCGCCTAGGCCTCACCCCTCAGAGGTCAAACCATCTGCTCTTCTACGTCGCAGCGGGTTAAAACGCCCCAGGACTGAATCCAAAATCATCTCCCCTGCCAGTCCGCTGCCAGACGTCACAGCTAACCTAAATGTTATTGTGCCAGAAAGCAAAAACAGTCCAGCAAAGAAACCCACAGTGCTCAGCAGTGATCCCCCAAATCCTGTCCTCCTTCCCCTCCCAGTTATCCAAACCACATCACCATCCACTGACCACTCCTCCCCACCAGAGTCGAAAGTGGAGTTCCTCAACAGAGACCTCAACCTCAACAGCATTAAGCACTTTCAAGAAATCCAAAATGAATCCTCAGTCATACCTCTTCAACTACAGCCATCCTCCTTAGGGCCACAGCCTGAGGTGTTAAAACCTCGGGACTGCACCATCCTATTTCAGGAAATTCAAAACAAGTTTACTAAGATAGCTTCAGGCGTCTCCTCAAGATCTCCAGCACTGTGCCCAACCACAACACAAATCCAAACTTCTTCAGAGTGCAAGATACTACAGTCTCAGAAATGCAGTCTGATCCCGACAGAGGGAATCAAGCTGGAACCAAAGACTCCTCTGTTGCAAAGTGCAGAGACAGTGAGGCAAACAAAGTGTTCTTCCTTCTCATCCCACATCAGTCAGCTGCCTACTCCTGTGGCTGCTTGCATACCAGTAAAGGAGACATTGCCAGAGGTTCTTCCCAGTAAATCCCTGCCTGAGGAACCATCTCCTCCTCTTCAGTTTGGCTGCAGAGTGCAGAGTGCAAATGCTGACTCAGGTAAACTGTTGAAACATGTTAAATATTATCCATGATGGCACTAAAGCTACATTTTCATCTTCCAAATCTAATCTTTCCGGTTCTGTTTGTTCTTCTACTTCAGGAATTGAAGCGCCAGATCTGACCAGCCTGCTGGAACAGTTTGAGGAAACACAAGGTGTGTGATCACATTACTAATAACACTATTGTTCGACGCTTGTGTCTGGTCTTGTGTAACCTCTTTTTTTTTTTAATTCTTCCTCATCCAGCCAAAGAGAGAGTGGAGCCCAAACTTATAAATGCAACTTCACCTTCAAACCTACAAACAGAAGGAGGCCTGAACAGAACTGAGCCTGTAGGAACAGAGCGAGCCTCCACATTACCACTGACGCCCCCTGTGGAAACACTTAAGCCTTTAAGCACTTCAGAATCGCCTGGGACTCTGAAAACCCTCAGGAATATACTGCCTCTTCAGACGTCAGAGGATGTGGACATACCAGAGCCCCTCGGCACTGAAATCATCCTTAGCACACAACAAGATCTGCCAGCAAGACGCAAAAATCCTCCATCCAAGGCCATTCAGATAATTGACCCCCGTCCTTTACCGTCCAAGAAGACGCACAGTAACCTTTCAGAGTTCCCTGCTGCTCACACCTCTCCTCACCTGTATTCATCTATATCCTCCGATCACGACTACTGCAAACCTGTAGACCGTTCACTTACAAGTGCTACTCAGTGGAGCAGAACCTCTAAACTCAAGGATATCACTAAAACCACTGATAAATTGCAGGTTAGCACCCACAACTCAAGTACTGCTGCTGAATGCCAAAAACAGACCTCCATCAGTGACGTTGACCCCAACATCAGGGCTGTGGATGACTCTGCAAAGTCTGTGACGCAGCCTCCCTCTGAGGAACCCGGGACCAGATCAGAGTCAGCAGACAAAGTTCTGTCGCTTTCGGACAGCGCTGCCACAAAGCAAGACTGTGTTCGTGCCGCTGAAGACAAGAGGGCCCCGTGCACCCTCCCTACACCTCCACCCAGCCCTCCTGTCAGGGGGAGGAACAAAAGGAGGTATCGGAGAGGATCTCCTCGTTCTGATTCCAGCTCCAGCTCCTGTTCCTCGTCGTCGTCCTTCTCCTCCTCATCCTCCAGCTCTGCATCTCGATCTCCAAAAAGACAAAAGTAATCATCTTCTATAACTCGTCCAGTTTTAGTCTTCGATTGTCCTTTCTGTGCATAACTTTCAATTTGTCCGTCTTGCAGGCGCCATCACAAGCGCTCAGAGAGCAGTTCATGTTCATCGTCCTGCTCTCGCTCCATTTCCCGCTCTCCACCTCGGCGGCGCTACAGGTGGTCTTACTCTAGATCAAGATGCAGCAGGTCGAGATCCAGATCTTGGTCCCGTTCAAGGTCCCCATCCAGATCCCGAACACCATCCCCACGGATTTGCCGTACGCAGTGGGGAGATGTTTGCAGGTCAGTTAATGTTGGAGTTTGTCAGCAAATAAAATATAGGTGTACGTTTGTTTAGTTTTTTTAAATGTCTGTTTTTCCTTGTATCTCTCTCTGGCTTCACTGTGTGTGTAATCTCAGTCTTCCTCTCATCCCAACTCTTCATCCCTACAGCAGCAGAGAGTCTAGGAGGCTCAGGAGAGAGCACGAGATCAGGATTCAGAAACTTAAAGCCATAGTGAGTAAAGCATTACTGACATGTCAGCTGTGTAATGAGTGTTTGAGTAATGAGTGGTGAGTAATTCTAAAATCCCTCATACAGGACGAGCGCAGGGTGGTGTATGTCGGACGCATCTGCAGGTCTATGACACACAGCGAACTGAGGGAACGCTTTTCTCAGTTCGGAGAAGTAGAATGTGTGTCTCTTCACTTTAGAGAAAGAGGGTACGTATGCACACTGAAAATGATTAAAATAAGGCGTTAAAATGTTTTTGTCATTAGTGTTTTTGTACCATTAATCTGTATTTATCAGTATTAAAATCCTGCGCCTTTGGTTTCCATAGTGACCACTACGGCTTTGTCACATTCTACAACATGGATGATGCTTTTGCGGCCATTGATAATGGCAGCAAACTACGGAGACCTAACGAGCTGCCGTTTGACCTCTGCTTTGGTGGAAGAAGACAGTTCTGTAATTCAGACTATGCTGACCTAGGTGAGCCTCAAAACCACAAAGTCAAGTAGGTCGCTATAGTGACGGCTGGAGTTTAAGTTAAACAATTTATAGTTTTTCTCTTGACATACACTGTCACAGCCCTGTCACTGTTAGTTTTGCAAGCTGCACCATAAAAACCTAAATGAAGTATTCCTGGTAGAATCGTTAGCCAGGTTTGCATTTAAATGCATATTTTAAAAAGGTTTTGAGAAAAATGGCAGAAGAAAATGTGAATCAGTGCTCCTTTACATCTACTGTTGTTAAGTCAATATTAGAAGTTTAGCACACCACGTTAAACAGTTGGTGGTGCAGTTGGGTGCCATTAAACCATTGCAGGGGGTTTTATGTGCAGATAAAAAGGGGGTATGAAAAAACGTGCCACGGTAAACTGTTATTAAACAAAACAAAAAGCGCCTTTCATAGCGTCATCAGGAGCAGGTTGTTGACTTGTTCTAAATCATCATCAGCCTATGTGATGCATCTGGGTAATCGGCTTACCAGCAGCTGTTTCCTGACACTTCGACCTGTCCCTGATGTTAAATTTCAAGTCAAACTGAAAGCTTAAAACAATACCCTTTTCCTTATCTGGACATTGTGTGCTTCTCAAAGTGTTTACTGCAGTGAGACTGTATGATAGGTATCATTCAGTGCTGTATCAATGATTTATGCCCCTGTTCCTTTTATTGTGGAAGTCACTGAACACAACTATAAATGTCCCCCCTTTTCCTCAGACGCAAACAGAGATGCAGAGCCGTCTCCTGCCAAGAGCAGGTTTGAGGACCTCGACTTTGATTCGCTGCTGAAACAGGCCCAGAGCGGATTAAAGAGGTAGCGGAGCTGTGTGGAAGGACGAGTACACCAAGCTGGATGTGGCAGAGATAAAAAGAACCTCAGGGCCTTGTGCTCACACTTATGTAGCAAACGTTTGTATGTTAGTCGTTTTTGCATGTTTTGAATATGCATGCAGTTTATGATGTGTACAGTTAACATGTCAAATATGTAGCACTGTTAATTTGATAACATGTTATTAGTGGAGCCCACTAAACATTTTTGTTGCATTCCATAACACTGATAATGTTTTATATATTTGTATATAAAAAAAAATAAAGGCTCTTTATTGTGTCTCCTGATGATGTGTCGACCTGAGTTTATGTGGTTTATTAAATCCATACGAGTGACACAGCATACACGGTACCTTGCAGCGCTTTCATTATTAATGTTATTAGTTACAAGTAAAACTGTCCACTGGCTCTGAACAATTCTGACATACTAGCCAGTAAATCAGTCATTTCTCTCTTTGTTTTTGTAAATCTTCACAATGACCCAGAATCATGTTTCAGCTCTTTCTCAGTTTCTTCTACAGGCTCCTGTAGTTGACTCAGAATCCAGACATTTTTTGCTGTGCATGCCTCTGATCTTACAAGTGATTTTCATTTGCTGTCTTCAGATCCTCAGGGCCTTATTCCCATCCTTCACAGAGTCAGCAACTTCATTAATGCTTACCACGTTATGCTCATTTGGAAGCTTGGAGAAGCTTGTCCTATTAAATATCAAAGCAGTGACATAAAATGTGGCTTTAACTTGGACATATCCAACATATTTTTCTGCCTCATGACTTTGTAAGGTTGTTCTCTGCCCTTCTATAGACCATTCTCATGGCAGACATAATGAATTGTCAAACAGGTGTAATAACATTAATTCTAAATGTATTCCAATTAATTGTTCCACTACCAAAGCCCTATTGTATCCCCACTGGCTCATTGTCATGGCTCTCTAGCACACCTAAATGAAACAGAGCCATCATTAATATTAATATACAAATTAATATTCCAAGCATATTATCTTTGTATGTCTTACAACATGTCTGTAAGGGAACTTTTGGCTGAACATTTCCAGGTTTTTATGGAGAACTTGTTCATTTTGAAGCTCTATTTTAAAGAGCTAGGCACCAGCAGACAGTTCATCACTTGGTGGTGATTATCAGGCCTCAATAAGCTAAAGGAATTAGTAGCCCATTCAACTGGCTACTTTTGCATTAGTCACTGCCTAAATGCCATAAATATCAGTCACAAATACTTTGAAATAATGTGACATATGTGCCACACTCATATGTTTATGCAAGCACACCCTCAACCTGTCTTCAGATCTTGTATGAATACTACAGTGTCTGTTATAAGTACAAGTCCTGCATTCAAACTCTTTCTTAAGTAAGAGTGCAAAGGTATTAGGGACAAAACTCACCAAAAGTAAAAGCACCATTATGCAAAATATATTATAATTATTGATGTAATGCGTGCACCACTTTAATGTTACAGCTGGTTAAGATGGGGCTAATTCTTATTTATTTATATACTGATGAGTAGCTTACTTGTAATAATATATAATAATTAATTTATTAACTTATATTTTGCAATTTTTTAAGTAAGTAAGTAGTGGTAAAAAGTACAATATTTGCCTACAAAATGTACCTCAAACTATATAAATAAAAAGAGTTTCTGTTATTAGGTCTGCTCTGTTTTCAGGTGTACTGTCCCTTTAAGCCACTGTAGGTGACACTGGCCCTTTAAGACGTTCACCCGGTAGTCGGACGCGTACAATCAACGTGCGTCTGAATCTGAGGTGAACTTCAGTCATCACAAAACAAGAGCTGCTTTTCCAATTCGCTCCGAGTATTTACAACTTTAGACTTCAGACCATGTTAGCATCATGTTGCGCAGGGCTTAAAAACTGACTGGTCTGCGCAGGCGTGAGAGGACGGGGCAATAAAAGTCAGTCAAATTAAAGGCTGGCATACAAAACCATGAGTGACAGTAGCGCTGTGTCAGTGCTTGTGTCTGAGTATCAGTAAACTGAACACAGAGAGAGAGAGACAGAGAGAGGACAGTGAGAGACAAGAGAGAGACAAGAGAGAGACAACAAAGAAGCGACACAAGGCAGAGAGACAGAGAGAGAGACAGAGACAGAGAGACAGAGAGATACAGAGAGCACTACATTTAACCATGTCGGAACCGGCCAGTGCCAGGGGCCAAACCCAGACTGGGACGAGGCGCTTCATCAGTGGAGTAGTGGAGGGTGAGTATACTGGTCCCAGTGGTCCCAGTGTTCACACAGCTCAGCTCAATCAATAAGTGAATACCCACATTAGGATGCAAGCTGCCTGGATTTACATAAGGTGTATTTTGTAGCAATGCAGGCGGTGTATTTTGTAGCAATGCAGGCAGGGTATTGATCATGTATTGATCACTTCTGGTGAGGTGGTGATTTCATTTGGTGCATAACTTGACCTTCGCTTGATGCAGGTTTTTATGGGCGGCCGTGGACTATGGAGCAGAGAACAGAGCTGTTTAAAAGGTGTGTGGCCTCTAAGAGAGTTTACAACTCCCACTATGAAGAAGAGCAGGAAGTTACCTGTAAATGGAGTTTCAATACATTTTTTAAAGAGGTCAGATAAAACCAGAGCCCATCCTAAAGGTGGCATTTGCTTCATAGTGGGTGTTGTCCCATAGTGGTGTTTATTATCTGTTGTCCTGGGAATAAGGTCAACAACACTGGACAAACAATATTTAGCAAACATGAATGTATCTGTTGTCTATGTAATATTTTCTGTGATCATTGTCACTTTTTTAAGACCCTTTAAGAATACAGATTGATCTACTGTACTCATAATGTACCAGCTGACATAATACGTGATTGGCCATTGCTGGTGTTCCACAGAGAACAGAAGTGGGGTTTGAACACATATCTGTACGCCCCCAAGGATGACTACAAACACAGGATGTACTGGAGGGACCTGTACTCTCCTCAGGAGGCAGGTGAGTTCCACTCCTCGTTCATCAAATAAAATCATTAATCTCTTGAAACTGGACTTTGGCCCCAGACTGAATAATGAGTTGTTTTTAAACCATGCCATACATCAGGATCCTCATTCAGAACTGTGCAAAGTTGTGTTCACACACTGAACCAAGAGGGAGAAGAAATCGGAGGAATGTGAAATGACAGATACAAAATGAAAGAAGATGATTACTACAGTATAAAAATGACCAAAGTCCCATTCAGAGTCATCATTATCTCCTTAGAGACAATGTTTAATTGCTCTGTTTGGAGCCTCTCCTTCGTTAGTTGGATGCATCTTATCAGTAATGTTACATACTGAAGGGCAGTGATGATTCTGTCTGATGTATCCAAGTACAGGTCAAAACAGGCAGATCAGTGGACTTACTAATATATTTTTAGATTTGCATAAATTAAAGGCCTAATGATCATTTACCTCTAATTCAACAGCATTTATTGAGGATATTTCTCTAACTGGGACAACAGTGTCTTTTTCAATAAGATTTCTTTTCTCATCTTGTATTCTTTTCCCAGAACAACTCATCGCCCTGATATCCGCAGCTAAACAGCATGACGTCGAGTTCATCTATGCCATCTCTCCCGGCCTGGACGTTACTTTTTCCAACCCCAAAGAGGTCGCTGCCCTGAAGAGGAAGCTGGATCAGGTAGGACTTTGTATGCAGAGGTGAAGGGTGGAGCACGAGAGATAATTTAATCTCAGCTGTATGGAGCTTTATGGCTCTCTGGGGGTTTGTTGTGGACACCACGTTACTTTATATCAAACATGCAGCAGGAAAATAGAAGCATTTGATAGGCAGGCATCTCCAAACTTCAAGCTGTCCTCTCCCTCCCTCAGGTGAAGGATTTTGGCTGCAGGTCCTTCTCTTTACTGTTTGATGACATCGAGACTGAGATGTGTCCAGCTGATAAACAGGCCTTCAGCTCCTTTGCCCACGCTCAGGTGGCCATCACTAATGCAGTGTACCAGCACCTGGGTGAACCTGAGACCTTCCTCTTCTGTCCTACAGGTCGGGCAGTGGGGTCTCTCAAAACTGTCTGACTGAAATGGAACTAGCATAATGCCGTTGTTTCTGCGAACTGGTTATTATTTAGTACCACTGAACACAGCCTGTGCGATACCTCTAATTTACATAATCAGCTCAGTTTGTCTTCTTTCTTCAAGGTTTTCCATCATTCACACTTGCTCTGTCCCTGTTAATCCAGATTATTGTGCTGCGTTCTGCACTCCCAATGTGTCCCAGTCCGCTTACCTGCACACTGTGGGAGAGAAGCTGCTGCCTGGGGTAGACATACTGTGGACTGGTAAGGCTGCAATGTGCGGGAATCTCACTGAACCTGTGCTAATGTGTTTAACTCCACAGAGATAATCCAAAGATACAGTTTTATAACACAGTTTCTCTCTAATTTGTGTTATTTAGGTCCCAAAGTGGTATCCCACAAAATCTCTGTGGAGTCTATAGAAGAGGTGTCCTCTGTCCTGAAGAGGCCACCGGTCATCTGGGACAATATCCACGCAAATGACTATGACCCCCAAAGGCTCTTCCTCGGACCCTTTAAGGTAAAAAGATCATTCTAGATGTTTATAGATGTCTGTATATGCTTCCGGTGAAATAATGAACATTGTCTGTTCCCTTTAGGATCGTCCCACTGAGCTGATTCCCAAACTGAGAGGAGTGCTCACCAACCCCAACTGTGAGTTCTACCCAAACTTTGTGGCCATCCACACGTTGGCTACATGGTGCAAAGCAACCACTGATGAAGGACAGAGGGATGTGGAAATGGGTGAGCGTCTAGTTTTTCTTTAAAAAACACAACTGTGCACACAACGCGGCTTTGGCATGTACGCAGAATATCGTATTTGACTCTACTTTTCCAATACAGCAATTTATCTACTATTTGTAATGATTGTGAGGAAGAAGCAGGTATAGCACATTAATATTCAGGGCAGTATTCCAACTCAAGAGAGCATTTTTATGGTTACCAGTTTACATCAAATGGAGCCTGAAATGTGATATCTTTGGAAATGTCGACTTGGTGCAGTGTCTCACTGTCTCTGACCTCCATCACCAGGCGACGAGGAGCAGGATCCGTGCTACAGCCCGCAGAAGGCCCTGACCCTGGCCCTCACTGACTGGCTGCAGGAGTTTCTGAGCACCGATCAGCCTGGAGGTAGAGAGTCATGAAATAACACTTTTATATTAAAGAGAAGTTTCATGATAATCAAAAGACAGACATGGCGTGGTGTCATCACCCTGCTCATCCGCCCTGGCCCTTGTCGTCCTCCAGCTCGTCTCAAGAAAGAGTCATCAGATGAGGAGCCCATGCAGACCGACATGGGAGAGAGCTCCTATGTTCCTGGACCTGGGGAGAACCCGCTGTACACAGCGGAGCCTCTGACCCTGGATGACCTGAAGCTGCTGTCAGACCTTTTCTACCTGCCGTACGAACACGGGCCGACAGCCAGGACTATGCTGCAGGAGCTGGACTGGCTGAAGAACAACAGTCGGGCCGCTGCTGCAGAGACAGACAAGGTATTGCTGTGTGTTTATACAGTATGTGTTCAAAAAGCGGATTATCTTGTGACTAATGTGACTCTAATGCTTAAACATTGTTTTTCAGACAGCAGAGTGGTGCTCAAGAGCGCAGCAGTTTGATGGCATGTGCGAGGCGGTGGTGCAAATGTTCAATCGTCTGTCAAACGCCCCTAACCGCAGAATCCTCTACGACCTCTACAACTACATCTGTGACATCAAGAGTGGGGTCGGTCTGGCTCGAGCCTACGTGAAAACACTGGGTGAGAACAACAGAGTCTTCTAATGATGATGAGACTACACAGGCTGGTGTGTAAAGGATGTGTTTGGGAATTATATGAGTTTTTCTCTTAAACTAGCTACATAGATGACTTTTAATGAGTGATTAAGGCTGAAGACACAAAGGACTTCATGTCATCCTGTCCAACTTGATCCAGAAAGACACCGATCTCACCACGCGTGTTTTAGAACACAAAATTTGTTTCTAGTTCGACTACATGTCATGATGCAGAAGAATACACCAACATAACCGTGTTGTGTTTCTTGACTTTATAAAAATCTCTAAAAGTTAACCTACAGATGTTATGTTGTGTGTGTGCTTTCTACAGGAGGGCGGGGTCAGCCCTCAGCCCAGATAATGAACGATGATCCTGAACCCTGGGGCTTCAGAGGAGGCCTCTCTGGAGAGTTCCAGGTAACTTAAGTGCCTAAAGAAAGGGACATATTCAAACCGTATATTCTTTCTAATGGGTCATTTTGAATCTGCCATTTTCCCCACTAAGTGTACAGTGATAGGTTTTGTTTATTGGACAAGGAATCTAGTAAATATCTTCTTTTCAGTGTTATTTCATCAATAATTGTTCTGTGTGTTTCTACATGAACATGAATACACTGTATTTCTGTACTTGCAGAGGATGCTGCCTTGCCATGGAAACAGAGACCTGTTCAGACATCCTCCTATGACGGAGGTTTACTGCATGCGGCCCTACTGCCCCGAAGACAAGGTAAGGATGGCAGATCCTCACACAGTGTGTTACATTTAAGTTCCCATTGAGTAGTGATGTTACAAATCTTTGTCCTAGACGGAGGTGCAAATGATTTTCAGGGAGATGCAGGGTGAAGGAGGGGGCAAAGGCCTCTTGCTGACACAGCCTCCACTCATCTGTGATAGGTAAGTAAGAGTCACATTTCTCTATTTCTTCATTCTATTTCTGCTCTCACACCTCAATTGTAAAATGTCCTCTGCCCCACTGCAGCCTGTCAGAAGGAGAAATCCCCCCCTCTCCCCAGTGTGCTCTCGTCCTGGAGGATGAGATTGGGGTGTGTGGTTACGCACTGGCACTGACCGACGCCAGACCAGCCGCAGCCAAGATTCAGGTGAAATGCAATGTGTAATCGTCTGCACAATACAATATAAAGATGAAATGCAATATTACTATAATTATTTTATTCTATCTTACTCCTTTAGAGGGCAGTAAGTGATTCAGTGTTCAAGGACTTCCCCTCCCTGGTTACTGTACAAGTGCTGCCCCGGGTCACCGATCCGTCTCCAGCAAAGCGTATGATTGGTCGGCTGTTGTCCTCCATCAGGAGCAGTGGTAGGTCGAGACCTTGCACAATGCCTGTGATCATTCTTGGATGGAACTGGCCTGCGACTAATTCGCAAACTGAGGTTGAACAGGCTGCATGTTGTTCACAAGGAGGAGTTGTTCAGTCAGTCACACAGCACCGTGACCTGTCGTCTTTAACAGTATTCAGCAGGAAATATCACTATAACTTGCAGATGGCTCATGTATAGTTGTGGACATGCAGCTGTGCAATGAGAATACATCACTGCATCACTGATGCAGTTTGATCAGTTTCATTTTAAATTTAGAGAACAAACATTAAATCTCAAACACCATCTTGATTTCCTTGTCCGTAACTTTCCAGGTTCCAGAGGAGTGTTCTGTGAGTTGAGGCAGAGCGACCGGAGAATGCTCGACTTTTACACCAAACTGGGCTCCTTCAAACCCATAAAAATGGCCGGTCTACCTAAAGACATCGTCGCCATGGGAACAAGCCTGTGAACAAGATCAATTACAGGGATTTTCCTCAGGTTTGAAATGTTTTGAGATACTGATACTGTGATACAGATGTCGTGTGATTAATTGCTAACTTTGCAGCTTGTTAAACTGAACTCCATTGTAATTTTTAATCAATATCATTATTTGTGTAATTTAGTAACCATCACCATTTGTCCTCCTACATGACATTAGTCAAGGAAAGGCTTAATGTAACAAAGTACTAATATAATGATCAAGTGTAACAGAATACTACTGATTTTGTAGACATGAAGATTGGAAAATATGTGTACAACATATGCATTACACACAGACACATTAAAAGAAATACATATAACACATTCAAACAAGAGTAGATATTTTAATTATTTGTGTTTTGAGAGGATACAAAAGGAATATATGAATGGTTAATCTTTAAATAAAATAGCTGGTGTTTCACTGGTTCTCTGGCTTGAGAAGGAAATGTTTTTAAAGTTTATTAACACATGTGAGGCAACATTTGAGGTGTATCAGAAGTTGATATGCATGAAGTGACTGGACTCATTACATCATTATAAATCTTCAGTGTGTCTAAACAGGTAAGATGAAACACAAAGCAATGAGTAAGTTTAATATTTCAAGTAATTTAAGCACATTCATTTCTATGTTTTATTTTATTGTATCCTGTTTCACCTTGTTCCCCTGAGTGTCTGACCAGCAGAGTTTGGCTGCAGGAGAGGAGATCCACATTACCTGGTGTTTGATAGACTGATGGCTACAAATTTGAAAAGTGTTTTACCCAGACTAATCTGAAATATCAGTAGTTTCTGACCAAACCATGATTTTTAACTCAGCAGCACCAATATGAAGTAGTTAAGACTTAAAAAATACATTTAAGAAACTTATCAGGTGGTGACTGACTAGTGACAATTTCTGTGTGACTGGTGTGTGTAGGAGTCACAGACTGGCAGCTCAAACCAATCACACACAAACAGAGAATAGATATTGTTGGTGACACTCCCCTAGTGGTGGTGTGGCATTCTCCTTCCCTTTTTACCATCTCTACCGCCTTTAAATTATCATACTAAATAATTAGGAAATATATAACTTCGAGTCAAATGACATTATTGCACAGTAGAAGTGAGAGGGGAATGTAGGACTCAAAACGACAGTGTTGCATGTATGAAGACCACTTCTTAATAAACTAAACTATATTCGACCCCTGCAGATTCAGCCCTGTCCTCATCATATAAACTCCAGCCCTTCATACTTCACATCCCCTATCTTTGTCTCGGGCATCAGCACCCGACCGTCTAGCGTAAATGCAATCATGTAGGTGGCGATCCTGCCCGCATCCTCCTCCGATTTCAGGGCCAAAATGATCTGATCGTCTGTGTCCGGAACAAATTTAAAGGAGGAGAAGCCGTGAGTTGGGTTGAGCGGTCCGACGTGCCGTACTGTTACGTAGCTGAAATCTGCGGGGCAGGACAGGAGGAGGTTTGTGGCACGCCGCTCGTCCGCAGTCTCTTCGTAGTGCTCGTGACTGGCACGGCGAGGGAGGAAGAACCAGCGCTGGAGACGCTCGCTCCATGCTGCTGATTCATGGATAAGGTAGCCTGTAGAACAAGGAGAGTTGTAACAAAATGAATACAAATATGGAGACTGTATTAATGTGAGTTTCCCCTGCTGTAAAAGATCAGTTTGGGTGACTTACTAAAATCTTAGCCAAAATCAAGAGGACAGACACTCTGAGTTCATAAAATGTTGCACCCACAGCAAAAGCTTCACAAGAGCCAGCTTGTTGTGCCCTGGGTTTTGCCTCTCAGGCTATATGCAAACCTGCTCTACCCTCCTTTTGGTGGGCAGCCTTAGAGGAAGAGCTGCACACATTCCTAAGAACTGAAAAAATCTGTCTTCGCTTCTGGGTTTTATTTGTTTATTTTTGGATTAAAGAGCCTGACATCTCAAACAGTAACTACGACAGGATACAATTCAAATGAAGAAACACAAAAAATTGGTCATAACCTGGTGGTTGGATCCCTGTGGCGCTCCGCAGGGCGTTGTAGTATGGCACCCAGTTCTCATGCTCCACGTCACCGTGGTAGCCAACAACTTTAACCCACTCTGGGTTGTTGTTGACGACTTCCCCGGAGGTGGTGGTCCACTCCTTCCCCAGACCACCAACATACAGGTGCTCATCCTTCACAGTCAGCCACTCCGCCTTGAATCCTTCACACAAAACAAGGACTGATTTGTGAGAAGGCACGTGAACTCCTTAAAACGGCCGCCAGCCTTTCCAAAGTTGCTGAGTCGCTGTTGTTTTTGTGCCGCCAATTCTGTTTCTGAGGACTTGCGTGTGTTGAAAGTAAAACATTTATTGGAGACTGACCTTTGGAGACCGAGCCGTCACCGTCAGGCAGTATAACCCACGGGACAGCCTGGTTGCCCTCGATCCGGTACACCACACCTGTCCGGTCATCCACGCTGTACAGGTGACCATTGAACACCACCAGCTCTGACAGCTCCATACCTGCAGCACAGTTAGTCAAACGTTGAGGTAACCCACATACTGATGGATAAATTCAAAGAAGAACAGATCAGTGTGTGTGTGTGTGTGTGTGTGCGCGTATCCCTCTACCTCGTCCTTTCTCAGCCAGATGACTCTCCAGAGTGACCGTCTCAGCTTCCCACTCCACCTCCAGCCTGTCAGCGCTATATGAAACCATCAGGTGACCTCTCTTCATGTAGCTGAACCACGTCTGATCCTTGGAGCTGCGTGACGCTGTGTCCAGGTCTGCGATCACACCGATACGGTAGCGCATGCCGTGCTTCGTCTTCTCTGGCGGGCTTAAAGGGTACGTGTCATTGTAAGGTTTCTCCCTCTTCTGGTGGCGGGAGAGGCTCCGTGCAGTCTGTCTGTTCGCGTCACTGAAGATGTCATCCTCACCCTCACTGTGCACTCGCAAACTGTGACCCCTGTTGCGATGGTAACCTCTGGTGGCCGTGTCTCTGTTCCCTACTGTCCGGTGCAAGTACAGCAGAAGCACTAAAGCCAGCAGGGTCGCCACGGTGATCGCCCGCCATTTAGGGTGGAAGCGCGAGTCGGAGGCGGTAGCTTGTGTCATGGACGCCAAGGCCAGAGGGAGGCCTCGGACGGCAACGCCAAAGGAGGTCATGGGAGTATCGTCTTCATCGTCACGGTCAGGCTTGGACTGGGGTTGATGGTCACTGTAGCCTGGGATTGGGCACAGACAGGCACAGCAGAACAGAGGCATGATTGAGGATGTGGTGTAACAAAACGGACAAAAAGAGGAATTGCTGTAATTGTTTTCAGCTGACAAGAATCAAGTCATTATTTGTAATTGCTTTGTATTGTTAACTTCATCAAAAATCTTCAGAGAGTTTGAATAAAAACATTGGAAACAATAGCTGGGGAGGATGAAAGAATGAACACAGGGGAGGAACAACACAACAGGCTGTTCCTATTGTTCTTTGTTTACAACAGAGCTTTGTTGTGCTGTTCAGGGAAAACCTCCATTATGCATACTGAGTAGGTAGCTGGCACGTCCTACTTCCTCAGGACGACAAGCCTGTAATTAACCTCGCTCTGCTCTGATGTCAAATTATTTTGTCCTCCTGAGCCCCGAAGAGTTCTTGTTTGCAGACTGAAACTTCATATCACTAGTGCCGTGTGGGGGAAACTCCAACTCTAGTTTCTTTTAGTGATTTTCATGTTTTCACTTGATTCAGAGTTTCCCTTTCTGTGTGTGTTTGAGTGGCCTGAAATTTTATTTTATTTTTTTTAACTGTCCCAAATTCTACTTTTGACAGTTCCAGACATAATCACTGTGTCCCAGATGGAGGTTCTTTTTTTCCATTCTGCATAATAAATATAGTTAATATAGTCCACCATGGATGTTCTGCTAGTTGTTCCCTGCACTTATGTGAATAAAACTATTAACTAAACTAACTTTTATTTTTAAGTTTAACAGGAGGGAGAAGATCAAACCAACTATTGAAATATTTAAAGCTCAAACTAATTATTTACATATAAACTAAAGAAGCGCCCAAATCCAGAGAGTGAGAGAGAAGCTCAAACATAGACCTGCCAACTGCTGACTGATGTATTTGAATATATTTCTCTGCTTTTCCCTGATGGTCTGAATACGTCACTAGATTAGTTGCATTTTAGAAATAAAGTCGCTTTGAAGGGCTGAAAAATTTATAAATCTAGTGGGAAAGTTTCAAAGTGGACAACCCCGGTGTCGGTGGCACCTCGCTGTATTTCCTTACAATTAAAGTGAGATATATTCCATAACCATAATCATTTCATTTGTAATGACACATTTCTCTACTGTCCCAGAATCTTTGTGCCCCAAGTGCTATTTTGATTGTCCCCAGCACAACACGTCGTCCTTAATTTAGCAGCCACCTCACCTGAAATATAGACCACCCCCACTAATATAATGAATTCAGTTCTATAGAAGTTACATAACACATTAATCTTTTTGTTTTAGGGAAAGTGCAGTGGCACAATTTCACACAGCAAAATGTTTGTTTAATGAGTGTGACTGTTGTTTAGGCCGTTGTCTAGTAACTTCATTGATCAGGTGATCAGGTGACGTCAGGATCTGGGTGACTTCACACCTCTGCTAAAGCCCTCTGGGAAACCCCGATCCTCTGCTGATACATCGACGTGCTTAAAGATCAGTGGGTGAAAATGTTAAAGTTAAGATGAGATGTGCTTTCTACATTTTCTGGGAGGATTACTTGGAAATAATTTGCGAATGCAAAATTTGTCTAAAGAACATGTCAGCGAGAACCAGAATTAATTCAGTGTAAAACCACAGTTATGGTCATTCTCTACTTCCAGTTGAGTAACAACCTCACACTGTAGGTTTCACAGGCAGGTGCAGGACTGTTATTATGACATGCCAACTGACACCCAGCCCACTGCAATACAGGAGCTGTGCTTGTTTTGTGACAACAAGTGCCGAGGTGACCATCGACCTTTCTGTTGTCAAGGGTAACCGACAGGTACAGTAAATAAGCTTTAGTCGTAGGTTGAGCTCCCTCATATAAAGTGGTTTATTCACTGTATAGTAATGACATTATTATCTCTGGCAGTGGTATTACCTCCCTCTAATAACAGTAAAACTAAAACCAACAACATTTAAGAGCACTGCATCTTTTTCTTGCACACGCAGTCCTAAAGGTCCTTCAGTCCTGCAGTTTGGAATGAAATTTCCTGCAAAAGTAAACCCCTTTCCAAGCAATTACAAATGGTTTGAGATTGAAGTGTGTGATCGTAGCACGATACTGCATGAAGTTAGCGCGATAACAACGGCAGCTTCACAATGAATGCGATGTGGAGCTGCGGACGGGCCACTTACACATCTGTGGTGTAGCTGAAGAAATAGAGGTGGGACTGAAGTACAGAGCACTTGTGTAATAAACAGACAAATCACCATTTAGCAACCCAACATAAATGTCACAACAACGTCAACATAATGTTTGTCTCTGCAATTTCAACCTAAGGAAACAATGCTCCGTCTGATTCAAACCACATAATCTTACATCACATACAGCTGCAAAGCATTACTTTTGCCGTCTGCCTCTTCAGCTGCTCACACTCCTTGACTAACATGCTCTTTAACACACACACACACACTTAATTGGCTAACTCTTGGCCAACATATAATGCCCTTATTGTCACCACTGCATACATGGCTCCTATTTCCCATCCTTCTACAGCACAGACCCAAACACAGCCACGCTGCAGAAAGAAGGTCATTATTCACCCTTTCTTCGCCTCTTCTCCCCTGAACACGCTGCAACCATCATGTTGTTCTCCTTCGCACGCATCTCATAATAAACTCCACGTCCCTTCAGCCCTCTGTCCCACATGAATAACTGATCCCTATCTCACCAAGTCTCCTCCTTTTCTCTCCATTACACCATCTCAAGTTTCTACCTCTTGCAGCAGAGCAAAGAAAGAGAGCCAGGATTCATTAAAACCAATAAAAATGAGGTAAATCAGGAAGAACCGGTTGGGAATGTAAACCAAACCTGTAAGAAAGTGTAGCACTTCTCCGTTTTAATGAAAGTGGGATGAAGAAAGAATAAGGCCCAGCCAGTAATTACTGATTAGTGTTGGTGGTGAGCACATTGAATATTGAACAAAGAGCTCTGAAAGCAGTTTTAATGGTGGGCTGAAGGCTTTATTTAGTGTGATTGGATGTCAGTGCACAATATAAGCCCAAATCCCCTGGATGGGTTTAATCTTCTTCGTTTTACTCTCCATTAAGTTCCATGCTCGCTGTGTCCTTTAAAGTCACAACAGGGGCAGCACCAGCTTCCAGATCTTACATTAATTTGTATTATCCATTAATCAAGTTTGTCAAACAGAACTTCCCAACATTTGCAGCTTTCACCTTCATACCTGTGAATGCTACTTTTTGTCTAGACAGATCAGTGTTATTTAGCACGTGTATACAGCTTCAACAGAGATGTCTCTCTCTCTATTTATGACATTTACATGTATTGTTTTCTAAACAGATGTCAGTCTGAGCTAAACCCATCTGCTCATGAAAGAGCACCACTCTAGTGTAAATGTTTCAGTATGTGTGAATCCTAACAAAGCCCATCAGAGTCCACAGAAACACCTGGTTTACCACCAACAGTAAAAGAAGATGCAACAGATGCACACAGACTGATGGATTAAAGAGCCTTTCCCTACTGTACTTGACTTAAAATAACACAAACTGGCATGAGTTAATGAGTGCATAGAGCTACAGAAACGTGTTAGATAGCTGCTGTACTTTAACACTACAGCTCTCACACACACACACACACACACACACACAGAGACAGAGCTGCCTGTGTCCACAGAGAGCCACGAAGGCAGAGAGACATTAAGAGTCAGTGAAGAACCGGCTGCAAAAAAGTGAACAAAACGTTAAACCGCAAATATATTTAGTCACTTTAGAGTTAAAGGCCTTATGGTCGAGGCACTGGAGAGTAAGAGTGCTGTCTGTCAGTCTGTCTGTCTGTCAGCTCATACACTGGAGCTGGAAACACCGGTTAGCCATCATGCTAACATCAGCTAGCAACTTGAGCTTGCTAGCTTCAGCCTCCGCCAGGCTAACGTTGGTAACGTTACTATCCACAGGGTTAAAACACTGGACTTCACCCTGACTTCAGTCTTCATCGGGTCCCCATTTCGTAGCCTGTAAAGTCGTGTGGCTTACCAGGTGCTGAGGGTCTTCAAGTCCGCCTGGTTGGCCATATTTGCCGGACTGTTTGGTTGGAAGTTTGTCGTCGATGAGTGTTAGCTCCTCCTGCCTGCAGCCTGAGCCAGCTGCACTGATGTGTCCACACACTGTCACAACTCAGCCACTGATACACTGCACAGCTCTTATATATTATAGAGGGTACAAACTGACATTTAAACTTTAAAATGAGAGGAATGTTTGGGGATGTTTCATTTATGAGGACAGAACTTTTACTACTGTCTCTTGGGCTTTGACCACCCCCATTAATTATCTC
>NW_023339729.1:8075983-8082039 GCF_004916995.1 Morone saxatilis
TATGTATACCCGCATTGATATAAAGTGGGTGGACAACATGTTAGGAACACAGACGTCTCTCATTCAACCACACCACAAACTGCAACCTCTAAAATAAAGCAGAATGAACAAATATGAACCTTCATGAAGGTAGGATTTACTGCTGCTGTGTTTGACTGCAGTAGTTTAGCTACATGTTGGTACATACTGTAATAAACTGTCCCTGCAGACATTTGACCAGACACCCAGAAACCAAACTGCATTCAGATGATAGAACAAGCTGCCGGCCTTGGTTGTCTGTGTCACTTGAGCCCAGTTATTAAGTAAAATAAAGTTCTTAAGATTAGATTTTGAGACAGGGTCACAAGATCCATAAGTATAGTGTACTTTAGTGGTAGTAATTAAAAACAACTGTCACACAGTGAACCTGAGGTGTCTGGATCCCCAACTATGCCGAATGTGGTAGTGGTGCTAAACTAAGGAAGCATAAACTGCACACATACATAAACAAGAGTTCTCAAATATAAATATTTATTGTGATTGTTGTCTTTATGATCTACAGTCAGGATTAATAGAACACTTTGTGTAAACAATAACGTGAACAATTATTTAAGATGCTAGAACGAGGGCAGTAAGTAACAATGTGCATCAGCTAAATTTAGTCCCATTTGTTCTTTAAAAATATGTTCATTTTAATATGCTTTAGGATAGGAAGTGCAAATATATAGCTTTCAGTAGCAACATTTATAAAGTGTGGATAACAAATTAAAGTTTCCCTGGGTGAGATATCAGCATTGTGAAGGTTACAATAAAAAGCTACATTCACTTTGTATGTCAGTACTCTTGACATGATTCTTTAAGTTGTGGTGCAGATTGTCACAGGAAACAAAAAACACAAAACACAGACACACCCCAAAACACTGGAAATATGCCAAAACCAACCATCAGCTCTACAACTTATAGTATGCTGGTGGAACAGTATTTCCTGCCAATAACTCTGTGCACTATTGTCATTAAACAATTTACAACTGAATACGAGACAGTTTAACTGCAGTATCATTTGCAACAATCACAATCCTTGTAGTGACTCAGTTTTAGGCACGCAATGTTTTTATAATATGATATAGTAGTTGGAACATAAGGTGTTGTAGGACATTTTCTGGCAGCAGTATACAGTGAGCAGAGATATTAACTAACAAAACTGTAAACTAGACGGTCAAAACAATACATGCCACCTTATTGATCAATCAAAATGGACAGAAATTGTACATTTACCACAGTGCAAACCTAAAATAATGCATATTTTGTCAGTATCTGTGCACAGTGACTCTGCTCAGAGGTGTATGTTGATACAGAGGTATGTTATTAGCCGATGGATCAAAGACTGCTGCTTCAGCTCTTCCCCATCATCTTCAAGAGAAGCTATGGAGGAAAGAATGAACACCACTGAGTTAACAACAAATAAAGTTATATTATTCAGAAATGCTTTTTGGAAAAGCAACTAAAATGGTTGGATATTTAATGAAAAGATGGCGGACAGTTTCCAGGATTATGTCCTGGAAATCCGCAGTTCAAGCAGGTTTTGACTGTTAGTCCCATCAAATAAAGTTCATTCTCATAATGTCAGCTCCAAGTTGTACATTAATACTGGACATTAATATTATAAGGCTATTGGTCAGAGAAAGAAAAATGAAAGAAAATAACAATAGTTCAGTGTGTGTACCTTTGTTAGGTGATACTCCCCATCTACCAGTTGCTCAATGATACTGAAGTGGTCTGTGTTGGCCACATCCTCCATGGTCACATTAAGTCCTGATGCCTCCAAAGTCTTTAAAGCCAGAAGAAAGAGGTTAGAATATAGTACATTACACATACATATCTGAACATATCTGAACATAGCAATAAACTAACTTTGTCTCAGTTTGTACAGCAGAATGATGTTTTCACTAACAAATGAGAGGTCACAGTAAGACCAACTGCTAGAAAACGGACCCCCAAAAAATGTGGGTACTTGATTAACTGATTGATTCAAAGTTTTTTAATAAAAAAATGGAAAAATGGAAAATGTGTGACTTTAGTCTGTTTTACACATTCTATATTGAGTATTTTTGGGCTACGGACAAAACAAGTGATTTAAAGATGTTAACTTCCACTAAAGAGTTTTGGACCACTAACGCAATGTTTTTAAGAGTAGGTTCACATTTTGTTTGTACTATAACAAAAATGGATGAAACAAGGATGCATCTGCACAGGAAACACATTCCTGCCACTGGTTTTAGCCTGTTGCATGGTCCACAGTTGGCAGTAGTAACACACAAAGAAACACAACAATGTGCCAACAATGGCAGTGAAGAAGAAGGATGCAGACTGTTTGCAAGAAAACTCCACAATAAATAATTCCATTCGTGCTCCATCAGCTGCACTGACTTTGTAGTATTCTTCGGACTGCTTGCGAAACTCCGGCGAGTCGTTCTCAGCGACGGCCACAACGATGTGGCAGCTGGAGGAGGAGAGTTTCAGCTGAGGGACCAACTTGCTGGGGCTGTTCCTCACCGCCACCTCCCTGCCAACAGGAGACAACAGGGGGGGGGCAGAGGAGTCAAATACGGACTGGCACGACAAACCCGCAGAGAACAATTACACAAACACAAAGACCTTTACACACACAGTCCTTCTCCACAAGGACAATCACAGCACTCAACACAATGCTCTCCACACAGTTCATTTACATGCACACACATAAAAAAGGATTACTGCAGGGTTTCTCAGCCTTATCTGGATCTTGATCTCATTTTCAAAACCTAAGCCGTTAGATTTCTCAAGCTGTCGTGAATTACAAGAAGCTCAAAATGCATTATTCTGAAAAGATTATACAAGTCAAATCTGTTTTTATAAGAAATATAAAATGTCAAAAATATGTATGCATTAAGAGTCTTTGAAGTCTCTACCAAACAAAAGTAACTCCAGCCCCAAAACTGAGAAACTCTGGATTATTGTGACTAATCAGGTTAAGAAAGGAAACTGAATTATCTCTTAACATGTTGTAAGAGTCTGATTACTGTAAAACCCTGTTTATCTGGTCAGTAATCGGATTATACCCCTCCAACAGAACTCCACCGATTTACCATTGCACTCCTAAAGCATTGTCAGACTCACGAGAGACCTTTAAGAACAAGAAGGAACAGAACCAAAAGAGCAGGACCAGCGATGTTGTCTGCTTGTTTTACAGATATTCTTCTTCCTTGTCAAAACCTGCTGCCTACATTGCCCACAATGCAACTCAACTGCCAACAGTCCCATCAGAGATTCAGGTGTGTCATGCTAGTTGCAGCTACTGTAGCTTCAAGCAGAGATCTGGAGCGGGCTACAGATGTCTGGTAAGCGAACTTCTTTCTAACTCCGCAAAACCAGATTTTTCTTTTCATATTCAAACTTTTATTTTAGCCCCAACCGATGCTGACTCAAGTGACATCACTTGCGCAGCTCTCTCTGAAGCCACAAAAGTTTTTTTCACATGTAATACTCTCTAAAACCTCTAAACAGACTTGGATGTGTTAAATCTGTGGAGTTCCCCTATAAAAGGAGGTAAAAATGACCTGACATCTTCATTTTTAATTATTCCAAATTAAAATGGACTGCTTGGAACAGATCACACACATTGTTTGCCCTGCACTAGAGGTACAGTCACATGCACTGCCGTAAGGAACATACTCTGTCATCTTCAAAGGCTCGTTGACGTAGGTGGACAGGATGGGCAGGAGGTCATATATGCCACTGACAAGGAAAGCACCTAGAACACAATTAGAGAAAAGACATCGGTTTTTCAGCACTTGTGTCTAAATCTTGTAATTTCAAGCATCTTGGTTTCTTCCTCAGTATTCTGTTTGTCAGTCATAATGCGGCAATGCATTTTCTCCATCTCTACCACTCATCCTGTTTCACCTAATGGATCTTACCTTTGATCTGAGGTGTAATGCTGTACTGCGACCAGTCAGTGGAGAGTACCATTGCAGCCAGGTGAGCCCCAGCAGAGTGGCCACACAGGTACAGACCACTGAGGGAGAGGTCAGAAGGACACACAGTATTATGTGATGGTGGGAAGTTTCATGTTATGCATTACGATGAACTAACTTGAAGCAGGGGGATAATGGTTCATAGAACAGACGTGTACCTGATGTGAGAGTACTGCTGAATAACAGACACGACACTCCTGCGTACTTGAGACACCATCAGGTCCATGTTACCTGGAATAAAAGGGGTACAGGCAGAGGACTGACACTCCAGATTAATCTTCATAAAACCTTTCCCCCCAAGAAGAGAAACAATTTTGTCTGAAATACAAAGACTCTACCTTTGGGGGCGATGTCATAGCCGACGGCAACCACCACTACGCCTTTATCCACGAGTGGAACAGCCATGAATCCCGACTCCTCCTTACTGTATGAACACAAAGCACCGACATGAAAAAACCTGATGGAGAAATCCAAATCTGCATTGCAATGAGCAAAGGACTCTACCTGAGAAACTGCCAGTAGCCTCCATGCAGGTAAATAACAAGATGGACATCTGAAACAGAGCAAATCAGGCATGTTAATCCTCACACGTTCCCTATGCCTCTGCATGACAGCGGGGTGGGGTTGGGCTATCATGGGAGTCACACATGTCCGTACCCAAAGAGTTGGTGCTGGGTATGTAGACATCCAGTTTCTCTCCATCTCCCTCCCCATATGGCACGTTGAGCAAGGTTTGAGCGAGACCACGGGCGCGCTCAGTACCTGGACACACACGGTATCAAAGCATGACACTCCAGTGGAGACGAGGGTGAAACAATGTGATAATTCATACAGTGAGACAATATAAAATGTGTGTACTGTCGAACACTGCTGCAAATCCATGTGAGCAAAATTGGACTTTAGCATCAAACTGATGAAGTTTCTTGGTTTGTTGAATTGTTTAATTCATTGGTTTAGACAACTATATACGTTCCCTATACTCGTTTTATCCATTAACAGTTTTTCATGGGGCACCATGGGAGCCCAGGGGGTTGAGGCGCTGACCATGAACGGAAACGTCCTCAATTCAAGTCTGGATGGGGACCTTTGTTACATGCCCCCCCCCACTTCCTGTCATCCCCCTGCTGTCAGTTCTCTAATGAAGGCATGAATGTTATATCTCATTCATAATCTAGTTTCCCCTTACACAGAAACATGTTTAATCGTAGTCCAAATTCTATACAAAAAAGAGGGGCAACATATTTTAGAGGCCCTCATTTCCAGTTCCCCCATTTAAAGATCTGCCACAGTATTCTCACCAAATTCAGTTTACAGCACACATATGTCCAACTAAGTAGGGGTGGGAAATAGATTTTGTTGCTTTTATTGTTTGTTTTTTTTAAAGTAATGTTTACACTCTCCATAGATCAAGCTGTTCAACAAAACTCATTAAGAACTATCACCAATATGTAGGCTATAACTTACAGACTTAACCTCACATACAGTCTCATATTTTGGCAGCTTGCGTTTTTAAAGTCAAAATATGTTTTTAAAAAAAACCTGTATCCTCCTCTCTCTACTGGGTACTGACTACAGACAGGGAAACACATCATCATTTGTCAGACACCTGTGCTCCTGCCCGGCCTGCCTGCTCGCCTCAGCCGGGTTTCTGCGCATTGTAGTTAGCGTCTAGCTTCAAAACAGACCGACCTTCCTTTAAAGCCTTCACATGAGCCTTGATCACGTCGTCTGCCGACATCCTGTGCGACCACTGGCTGGGTGAATACTGCCTCTCAAGCTCCTGTCACACGGAGAGACGCTGCTGTCAGCCGGGCGGCCATGAAAGCCGAGACACCCACCACCATGAGCCGGTGACATAAACAGTGTAAGCACGGTAAACAGCGCCCCCCACCTGCTACCACTAACTCTCACAGTGACTGCCTTCATTTTAAATAGGAACAATTCAATGAAAAAGTCCAGTTATAAACTCACACTATATATATATATATATATATATATATATATAAATAAATATATATGAATACTTGGAAAGAAGTGAATAAAAAAGTATAAAGTGTATTTTTT
>NW_023339729.1:8082139-8099149 GCF_004916995.1 Morone saxatilis
CCAACACATTTCCCACCACTCTATCCCACCCAACACCTCGCTCACCACAACACTCACCACACCAACCACACAATCGACATCAACCCCAACCATACCAAACCCAAATATAAAATCACAACTCCACCAACAGAACTTATCGTTTTCGTGTTCGTATTTACGTCGCTCCTAGTCCTTGTGTTGTTACTTATTGCTGTTATCTGTTCATTCAGTTTATTATCTATTCTATTCTTGTGTATGTTCCATTTGTATCTATTATGTCATCTATTCTTGTTCCTGATGTACTCTTATTTTCTTCTATCTGTTATACTAAGCTTATCTATATTTCTGTGTGTATGTGTTGTCATAGTATGTGTATTAAGTTTACCCTGTGTCTATTTATTCTCGTCATGTGGAGTCTATCATGTGTTATTCGTATGATAGTTTGTTTTTTACCTATAATCTGACCCTGCTTGTTTTTTATTTTGCTCATTTTTTTTTGGGTTTTTTATAGTACTGTTTTCGGTTTCTAATGTACTTTATATATTGTTTATTTTATTTCTATTCGTTTATTTTTTTGGTTGCTTAAGGTATATCTTTTTTACTTGATTATTTTAAACGCTGTCCGTCTGTTGATTGCTATGACCCGTCACACGTTATGCTCTTGTACCTGCTAGTTCTTACTCGCTTCTTTGTGTCTCTCGCGTTAGCGTGTAGCCTTTCTTATTCTGTGCAAGTCCACTGTCGGTTTCGAACTACTTATAGTTATCCTGTTCTTTATTATCAGCTATATCTGTAGCATTGTTGTTCTTCATTGTCGTCTCTCTACCTGTATTTTTAGTATTATTTTTTTTTATTGTTTTCTTTTGAGTATTTGCGATTATATTAGTTTTGCTGTCACTCTCGTATGTTTATGTGTGGTATGTGTATCTGGTTTTATATTTTTTTGTATTTTGTGGTTTTCATGCGTGTTCTATTTATTTTTTCATGTTCGTCTGTACGTGTAAGTGTATAGCTCTCTATTTATACTGTTCTACTAACTTTTTTTACGTTGCTGCTTAGTTTCCATTTTTTTTTACTTTATTATTTTGGTATTTATTGGTTGTGTGTTTTTTCATTGAGTGTTCTGAAGTCTTATTGTTGTTGTTTGTATTTAGTACTCTTTACTCCATTTTTATCTTTTTAATTCTTATTTTACTTATGTGTATTTGTTGATTATAATATCTCTCGGTATTCTATATATCTATACTTAATATTTATTCTCTTTGTTGTTAATATATTAGTTTGTATATATATTATACCTATACATTACCTAAAAAAAACTACTCTCTGGTGTGATTTCACTATTATTTCTATTTATGTTGTATTATTGAATATTCGCTTTATTTGTTTATAGCTGTTTCTACGTGATATATTTTTTTCATTTATTTATAACATTTTTTATCTTATATATAACTTATTTCTAACTAACTATATTAATATAGACAATTTATTTCATTTCTTTTTAATTTTATCTTTTTAGTTCCGTTTTCGATATTGTATATCATCTATCATATTATATTGTTTTTCAGCAGCATATCAGTGTTCTGTCATAGCACTACATAATAATTTTCATGCTGCACTTCCCAACAACTCTTGGACAATGCCATTTGCTCAACGCGACAAGAACATAGGGAGAAATACCAGCTTCACACGCCTCAAACATCTCTGTTACCATTTTTGTTTATTTTTGTTCCCTACGATGTCTTCGGGTATCCATGTCTTAACATTTATTTATTTCTCATTGTCCTTGTACTCGCGTAGCACGTCCCGATCCGACAGCATGGAATATTCATGTATTATTTTCGAATCCAAGCCAGCTGGTCGTGCTAGCGTGCCTGGTCCTAGCCATGCTGCAAGGCACTTGCGACCTTCTTCGGTCACTCCTTGTCCCACCCACTCTGTTCACACAAAGTAAACCGATCGACAAAAAGCTAAACAAACAGTCCACAACAGCGTGGAAACGTGGTTTGTATAGTCGAGAAGACAAGGGGAAGAGACAGATGCTGCCAGCTGTTGTCTACACTGCAAGCACTGGGTCCTTCTCCTGGATCTGGACCAACCATGGTGACCCACTGGAGACTTTAGGACAGTGAAAGTTCTGCGGTTTTCAATACACCTAATTGCCTCAAGTGGCTGTCGGTCTCGGAAATACATGTGCCTTCTGCTGCAGTAGTAATCCGGCTTAACACTCGTGCAAAATGCGATCAATTACTCATCTCATTGTATTTATCCATCTCATACCGTCAGCTACCTAACCTTGTGTGTGCTTTAGCGGAATATCTTACCCACTGGCTCCTCCTGCGAACCAATTCCACCGAACTAAGTCTCATTAAAAAACCAGAACAACACCGTTACACTATTCTTGGTTCTATCTATTATTATAAGTTCTGTATTCACTCTAATTCCATTACATCATCTATGATCTTAATGCATACCAAAGGTTGTTTCTCTAGTTGCAAGACACAGTAGCCAATCAATAATAATACGCGCCTAATAAATAAAATCATATCAATTCGATAAATAACACATAATGATAAGAATAGTAATACAACAAATAATACATTAATTTTATAGTATTATCTTAATCATATACTATTCTTATTATCATACCTCCAACCATGCATGTATACCCTTCAGAGCAATGCTTTACCATAAAGACCCTGAAACACACCCCTGAACAGTGTTTCCTGGGTTTCCTTTTCTGTCTGTCTGTCCGTGCTGTCTGGACGCTTTGACACAACCTCATGACAAATAACCCCTCTGGACAACTGAAGCGCATTTATTAATCACATGTTTATTGTGTACGAAAACACCACTTCCTCCATCACGAGATCGTACATTACAGCTGTAAACGATGTCTTATGGATGCCACTGTAGGACGAGTGCGCCCGATGTTCCAAGATTTATTAATTTTTCCCTTAAAAAAAATTGTGTATTTATTATATCTATATCATTATCAATATTGTTGTATCTGCTTTGATTATACTTGATTTTTATAATGTATACTCACTATTCATTATTTCATTACCATTATTTCTTATGCTAGACATAGGAATCCTTGCCTTGCTCTCGCCACGAGCGATCTTGGTCTCGATAATGCTTTCGTGTATCCTTTTTCTCATTCAAACTTTTCTGTAAGGAGCTCGTCTGCTGATAACACTTAAGTAAAATTTTATCTTCGGGGTAGTAAACCAGGCACAGCCTTTTTAAAAATCCAAGCACCTGTATTCATAGCTACCATGTGTGGTGAGCGTTTTTCACAAATCCATACGTTTCGGAAAATCGGTCCCAAAATTCCCCGCGAATCATTCTAGCTTATGAGACTGAGGAGTGTCCTCTTTCGTCGTTTTTTATTTATTTTTTTTTTTTAATAGATTTTAATAAATCATTTGACGATACAACAGCAGGAAAAGCAGTTCCATAATTACCAGAAACTACCATGAACCAAGAGCAGAGCCCAGGGGGAAGTTTTCAAATGATACTACATTAAAAAGAGAGCATATAATGGTTTCTTAGCAGCTGTTCTTATTCTCTTTGATCAGTAGATGGTTTTCGATGTACCTTGTTCCGTTTTCTTACCAAAACAACTAAAGAGGTTTCTAAGAGCTTTACTAAATAATGCTTTTGTGGAGATATTATGCATTTCCCCCTAAAAATGATCACAACCAAAATCTAATTAGGATATATTTTCTTTCCTGTTTGTCATGGAAACCAACACCAGCAACGTTAACTCCTCTTTTCCTTCGCACGTTGGTGCCCCTGACAGCCCCTGTTCCAAGGATGGGCCCTGTAGCAGCACGCCGGATGTTGACAGTTACAGTTCACCAGAAGGAGAAGGCAGAAAGAAGAAGCACAGAAGAAGGGGGCGTGTAAGTCCAGCGGAAACAGGCAACCTACGTTGGATGACGCTGGAGCAGTTGCTGACGCTTAGGAGCAGTTGGATGCACGCTCGGGATCAGTTGGATTGAATAGCGAGCATTGGATGATAGCTGAGCAGTTGGACTTGTGACGCCCTGTGCTCTGATTGGTCAGTAGTGGGGCGCCAGCCATGCCGCAAGCTGATAGGTTGAAAGATTCACGTGACTCTTCGCTCATTGGTGTAATGTCACATAAAGCGGTTGCTGGCGCGCTATATTCAAGATTTACTTTGAGGATAAACGTCCCTGTGGGGTTACATTACTAACTTATTCGGGTTTTTATTTAACTGTTTTTAGTTTTGTTTATTTATCACGTCATTAAGGAAAATGGACTGTGTGGATTTTGTAAGAGTTCTTCCCAATTCACCGATGAAAGCCCGGGGACAGGTTCAGGTTCGTATCCGAGAGTTTTACTAACTTTAGCTAACGTTATTGTATTAAATATATCACACTCTACTAACTAAACAGGACACAGTATACCCTCTGGTTAGGAGTGTATGTCATATGTGTTACTGACATGTAACTGTACGGACTTCCTCGGTGACTAACAGCCCTTCCTTTGTTGTCTGCAGGTCATCTTTGGACCGATGTTTTCAGGAAAAAGGTGAGTTATTCATTCACAAACACACAAACAGCAGCTCTCTTTGCAGGTGTAGCTAGCTGCTGTTATTCATATTTACTGTTTTAAAGTAATGCTAAAACAATAGTGTTACAATTTCCTCCCAGACTTCAACATCCCGCCAAATTCCTTGCATTCTTTACTCGGTTCCGACCTATATACTCTAAATGTATGTCAGTCATATGTACTGCAGTGTACAGTGGCTTTGCTTTATGCTTTGTAAACAGGCCACTTCACAGTGATGTTGGACATTATACTAAACAATATTATATAAAATGTATTCCCTCCTTATGGTGCAGTAGCAAGCAGTCTGAAAGGAGTCTGAGGGAGGCACTGTGACAGAACTGAAAATATATAACCACCATTTAATGTGCCACATGTACAGATGGGTTTCACTGATGTTAACTAAATGATTGTCATTTACTTTGCAGCACTGAACTGATGAGAAGAGTGCGGCGCTTCCAGATAGCCCAGTACAACTGCTTGGTGATCAAATATGCCAGAGACACACGTTATTCTGACTCAGGCATGGCCACACATGACAAGTAAGTCACCTGTTTTTAACTAACTTCAGTAGTCCCTCACATTTACAGATATACAATATCTTTGTCTCTGTGTTTAGGGATGTAATGAAGCCAGTCGACTAGAAACTCTGTAATCAATAAGAAATACAACATGAGGTGGATGAGCTGTCAGTGGAAGTATGAAATTATGAGTCCACTTTGTTTTGAACTGAATTAAATCATGAATTGCATTAGTTAGCAGGGAGAAATCCTGTCTTTCACCAACCTGGTCCACTCTGTCTGAGCAACAGAGGACCTCTAGTGGTAAGATTCGTTAGCAGATCTAGATTCCTGTCAGGCATTATTTTGGTGGACTCTTGAATAAAGCAGGAACTAATTTAAAAAGTATTTGTCAGATAAATTTTAATTAAAAATTTTATCAAAGGGCAGAAGCAAGGTAACAAAACGCACCTAATTATTGAAAATTAAGTTGTTTTCCCCTTTATTAGAAATACAATGGAAGCTGTTCCAGCCAATTGTCTGGGAGATGTGCGGTCTCTGGCACTGAAAGCCTGCGTTATTGGAATTGATGAAGGACAGTTTGTAAGTATATAAACTTCCTGGACCAGACCAAGATGTCTTCCTCTGCACTAGTGAGGGATGGGAATTTGGTGGGATGAATTCCTCTCTAATTCAATCTGTGCCTCTTTTGTGTTGTAGTTTCCAGACACAGTGGAGTTTTGTGAGGAGATGGCCAATTTAGGGAAGACAATCATTGTAGCTGCCTTGGATGGAACCTTCCAGAGAAAGGTGAGTTTGTCTCCAGATCAGTGTGATACTGGCAAACACTCAGTTCATATTGACAAACGGACATTGTGTGGATGCTGCAAAGGCAGATAGAGCTCTACTGTGGGTATAAACACAACAACATGCCAAAGACACACATTTTTAAGGAAGGACTGAGAACAATCTGCATGAGCAGCACTAAAAACGACTGACTGTGCTCTTTATTCAACACTATAATGTCTCTTCTGTCCTTGTAATGTAATTATACCTCCATCCATTCACTGGTACTGACTGGTTTTCTGCTATCCTGTGCAATCTTGTAGCCGTTTGGAAACATCCTGAACCTGATCCCTCTAGCGGAGAGCGTAGTGAAGCTCAACGCCGTCTGCATGCAGTGTTACAAAGAAGCTGCCTACACCAAGAGGATAGGAGCCGAGAAGGAGGTGAGGAGGCAAACTTAAGAAAAGTCTTCAATAAGTTAACCATAAAGCGTTTCAGAACACGTTTCAAAGGGTGGTGGTGTGACAGGGTTGGATAAATAACTATATTATGGTTTATTGTCTCTCAATGCTGTAATTGTATTATAACGAGATAATTTTACTGAAATCTGCCACAGCCTGAATCTCAAATAACTCAACATGTAGATTTTACACTAAAAATCCAACTGTGTTTGACTCAATAATACTGAGATAATTCTTAAAGTTGTTGGGATATTGTGGCCATATCACCCAGCCATAAGCAAAGTAAGTGAAACAGTCCCTTTTCTTTCATTAAATTAAAACTTGTTTCTCTGTGTCACAGGTGGAAGTGATCGGTGGAGCTGACAAGTATCAGGCAGTGTGTCGAAAATGTTATGGAGGTCTGATGACTGATAAAGAGAACAGTGCTCCTTTCAGGAATGAAACTCCACATGTCAAAGGAAAGCTCATGGACTCTGGGATTCCCAGGAAGCTTTTCTCTTCTCTGCAACTCTGAAGACTTTGTTGCAGAAGTTGAACAGAGTGGAAATAGACTATCAAATAGTGTGTGTCCCGTTTTAAGTCTTTGTTTGGTGTCTAATGGTATTCTATTTTCAGTTTTTTTTTTTTTTTTTTCCTAGATTTGGTTTTGCACTTAATAATATAATAATTTTGCATAATAGTAAAGAAATGAATAATTAACTACCATAGGTTTCCCTTCAAATATAGGCTTTAAATAATTGTTGTTTTAATTAACAATGTATTGTCTAAGTATTCATTATGCTATGTTTTATAGGAGTGGTATTTAGTAAAAGTATGATTGGCTCTGATTTGGGTATTTCTCTAGATTTTCAGAGTTGGGAAATCCTTTTCTCAAACTTATAAAACGTGCATGTTTTTAACTCTGTGCACTAACTGTGATATGTAATCCAATGCTCTCACATACCAGAGGACCAAAATAACCAGTTTAAATCCTGGCAAGCTCCAAGGGTGTGCAGTGAGCTGGCAGTCAGGAATGGAAAACCATATCATCACTCCTATATTAAACCCTGTACTACTGCAAAAATATCCTCTATAAGACTGAACATCCTGTGAATGACTTTATTCCATAAACAAAAGGCCTCAAGTAAAAGCTGCTGTGCTTCTGACACATGACATGAAATTATAATACGACAAAATCAAAAGGCAATTTCACAACTCAGTGGTCAAATAAAAGTACTTGGAAACAATAGAAACACAACTCAAGCCAACCAGAATCTGAGCAATATTTTGTACATTTGTAGGCATAATTATTCAAATCATTCCACTCTCCTCACATCTAAAACATGAAGCTTGATGAAATATAAAAGAATCTAACAAATAATTTGCAAAGAATTCAATGTGTGCTACAAAACATACATTAAACCAAGCTTACATATCAGAATGTAGCCATGTGTTAATGGTACAATACTATAATGGGACACAGTTTAGAGGCACAATTTAGAAATCAGTGGCACAATTCAAGTAGGGTAATTATGGGCTGCAGTCTTCACCATCAGAAGTGTACACTGGTTATAAATGCTCACTGAAGAGCAGATTTGAATGAATTTCCAGAGCATGAAAATCAATTTTTGCAAAGAAAATCACTCAGGCACAGCAGTGAGGGCAGCTGTGATACACAGCTGTTTAACCTAGATATAACTTCAATATTTGACTGTGCCACATTTTATTAACTTTCTTCCCCAAAAACCTTTAAAAAGTTTAATTTCTCTCCCTAACGCACAAAAGATAAATCAGCAGTGTTTTTTCATACATTTGGCTTCAGTAAGTTATGCACTTGTTTTCTATAGGACTAACATAACAATGACTTTCCACTAGCACAAATATCTCCAATGTGGTACCATACCAGCATGATGTTTAATAAATATAACCAAATTACATTTCTGGGTTAACAGAACTAGAGTCAGCTCACACCACTGAGACAATATGTTTGAGTGTGACTCAAGGCAGAGGTGTTAAACTGACAAACGTTTTACAAAGCGTAGTAAACCACTAGTCTTCAAGGACAGGCTGAGGTGTCAATCTGTCATTGGTAAAGACATACCCACTGCAGTCTGCCTTCAACAGTTCAGATTAAGGAGTCTGTAAACAGGAGATAAAAATCAGTGTTCAGAAAACTAAATGTCACCAAGGCCTTGGAGGAAGTGTGAGGCCGTTGTGTTGACAGGCTGAAGAGGAAGCATTGCCGCTGGTAGTTAATAAGTTACTCTTCAGTATGAGGACATGCTCGGAGGATAAACATATTCAATACATGCGTGATCTACATGCTCCTTCCTCGTCTATCTCAATGTTAGCTACAGGTTTAAAAGGGCAACACGCCTCTACAGATTGGCACACAAACCCCGTTTTCAAATTGTAATTATAATTTTATATAATTATTTAAAGAAATTGTGGGTTTTGATGGTTTCTCATGTCACCATCAATAACACTTTTTGATTAGAGTGGTTTTAGAAATACTACTAGTTGAGGGTAGGGGACACAGGGGCAATTTTACTGTAGCACAAACATTACAAAACCTTTCAAGGGAGATTTTATGGTTATATGGCTTATGAACTTAACTGCATAATCTCTACAGAGCCCACATTTTACAAAAAACTAAATCACAGGGGGACATTTGGCTTTATAGTGGTCGTCTACCACTGAACTCTACTCCCACAAAATCATTTAATTTCATGCTTCCCAAATTGTTTATAGGTCCTAAACATAAATGCACCAAAGGGGAAAAAAGAAAAGCAAATAAGAAAAGAAAATCAGGCACATACAACCATTAAAATGGCAACTTTGCATAGTGACATCTATGTACAAATGCACAATATCAGCTTCCAACAGAGCGTAAAGAGGAAAACATTAAGTGTTTGCTTCTTCCTCTCTGATTGGAGCTGTCACAGGTATTCTTTATAACGTCACATTACGTGACCCTCGACCTCACACTGTACATTCCAACTACCTCGCCCCTTCAGGATCAGCCCATTTGAGGTAAAAGTTGCGTCTTTGCACACAGGTCTATGGTCAGATTACCCAATCGTCAGTGCTAATCTCAACAATCAGCCTGATGTCTTAAGATCTGAACACAGACTGTTACGTAAACCGCTGTGTCCCTCATCTCTAACTTGCAGTTGCACTGCTCAGGTTCTCAAATCTGACAACACTTGGAAAAATGTGTTAAATCAAATGTAAAACTACATCAATATGATATAGCTCTGGGTCTGCGCAGTGCAACTACAACCAGTCTACCAACAGATGACCTGGAACACCACCCTCCCTTTGTGTGCGACCTCCCTTTGTCTCAGTAGTTGGGCGGCTGGTAGCCGGCGTCTCCTGGCGGCTGGGGGTTTGGGGTGAAGGGCGGCTGCTGGTGAATGTCGGGCATATTGCTGGGATAGGCTGTGTAAGTGGTGGGGGTGTAGGTAGTGGGGTTGTAGGAAGTAGGGGCATAGGTTGGAGGGTAGGGGGTGTGGTGATCCAGGGGCGGTTCTGCGTAGGTTGGGATGGTAACTTCATTAACACCACGGCGGAAACGACCCAGGGCAAAGTAGGTCAGGATTCCCTAAACAATGCAATAAAAATGGTTAATTATGCAGAATTTCAATGAATCACTTTGACCAGTTTAACTGGATTATTTCATACCAGTGTAACAATAAACCTTTTAGGCTTGCTTACAGGAAGTAATCCTCACAATGACATTTAGTCTATCAATATATTACATTATTGATACATTACTGATGTTTGCACGGGTGTAAACAAGTCTTCTGAATAGTTCATTCAAGTGATGGTGGGAAGCTCCAACACATGAGATTTTAAAGCCAGCTAAAGAATACTGTTGCTATTCCAAGACGTTAAGTCTCGAAGACAAACAATAAGCAACTGTTGGGTGTTTGCTCAGCGGTTACTGCAGCATGATAAATGCAAGAGTTACACAAGATCTGAGTGAGATCAGTTTCTAGTAATAAAATGATTGCTGTTCACCAGCTGACTCTAAAGTGTCAAATGTCAGAGCGTCCCACCAGTACTTGAATGCACCAACCTGGTGGATTAAAAACCATATGTGACTTCAAGTATCTTGAAGAGATGTCAAGTCTCTTGTAAGTTTTCATACCATAGTGGAATGAACTGAAGCCAGTGGCTGTTTTAAAGGAATAGTTTGACATTTTTTGACCACCACCACAATAACACTCTCAACCACAAGAATGTCTCAATCTTCTCATCTTACTCTTAGCAAGAAAGCAAATATGCACATTTCCCGAAATGTCAACCTGTTGCTTTGATATAAGAAATATACAGAAAAGTTACAATATCATGATTCTTCAACTTTAATAGCAAAAAGCAACAATAATCAGTAATCTGTAACATAGTTGACATTTGTCTGACCAACAATTATTAACCTTAACTAGAGCTCAGTGGCAAAGAAAGGAGCTAAAATCGGAGCCGTTTTTTAATTAAAGTAGACAACAACAGTCCCGCTCACCCAGGTGGCGATAGAGAAGAATGAGAAGGCCACGGTGGCGCGTGCAGCGTCCATGGGGACACCTCTGACGTCATGAGTGCTACCCCACTGACTGGCCAACAGGCAGAAACACACAAACCACAGGAAGGTCCACGCCCCTAGAAAACATACAGCGACACAGATGCACAAACACAACACACAGATATAAATGATTGTTTTCACGGCATGAAAAGATTTCAAACGTACTCAAACCCCTGATATGAAAAGTAAATTCCTGTGAAAAAAACACAGACACAGAATAAAAACAATGTCAACAGAATAAAAAGGGCTATCCTGTTGCCATTTGCTTAAATGACCACAGGCTGTTTTTCAAACTAGCACTTCTTTGTTTCCTTGAAGAATAGCTGCCTGTGAACTGTGTCGTAACAGCTGATTAATGTTTAATTTCATCAAAATCTCTGATGTCATCGTCCCCTCCTCCACCCTGCTGCTCACTTATCATCTACTGTGTGCAACAATGAATAATACATGTTATGTTATGACAGGAAAACAGGCAGCGGTTTGTCCCACTTTACTCCAGTACTCAGAGGCTTTGTGTATCATTGTGTATCACATTCAAATGAGAAAGCTGAAACTGAACTGGAAAGACTGAGAAAGATTATCATCTTCAAACAACCATTATCACCAGTTAATCAGAGGAATAAATCAACATGCATGTCTTTACATATTGTATTAAAATCTTATCTAAGCAGTATCCGTCAAAAGAAATGTGTTTGATATACTAAAGTAATCAGATCCTTTACTGGATGGGAGTAATGTGTGGTTTACAGTAAGTATGACATGTATTTATTGTATTCAAGTTATTCTGTTTCAAACCTACTGTAGACATCTAATTCAACTTTTGAGTTCACTTTAACGCAGCATTAACATATGTTTTTGACAACTACGGAGCAGTTGAACAAGGTGTAAATACAACATTGACATATCATCAGCCCATAAAGTTGATACAGTTGCCTATTTAATTTTAATTACCGTCACCAGACACATGTAAGTCCAATATTTACTCTAGTTTAGCTGTTTTTGGTTTCTACTAAGTCCTGAGGAAAATACGTGGCTCTTTAGCTGCAAAATGTTCACCAGCTAGTTACTAACTGTGTCTGCCTGCAGTGTGATACTGAGAAGGTGGTGTACAGTGGGGGTTGCCTGCTGCAGCTGGAGAGGGGCTTGATGAGAGCAGTGAGGGTGAACCAAAACATTATAGTTGTTGGCCATAAAGAGTAGAGTGATATCTCACTATGAGCGACACCTTAACTTTACACAAAGTCATTTGAGCCATTGACAATATAGAAAAATATCGATCAATGCAGCTTTAAAGCTCCTACAAAAGAAATCACTTGAATGCTCCTGCTCACCTGAGAATCCCAGGTCTGCCATGACAGCATACTTCCTTTCCTGTGCGTTGCTCATGAAAGGCACGTAAACATCCAACACCAGGAAGCCCACACATGCCAAGAAGGCAATCACCCCGATACCAACAGCGTACTGACATGCTGAGTCATTCTGGTTGAAGATGCACTTTGCTTTGGCACTGTGGAGAGGGTTGATGTATCCCTCTGTCGTGATGCAGGCAAACACCACCATGGCAAATATCTACATTGAGACAGAGAAAAGAAGAAGGTTTGCAAAGACAAAAGAAGAAATTGTCTTGCTAAAAGGGGACATACTGCTGGCTTTTAAAGCTTACCCGTTAACTACACACTGAATACTTAACATAACTGCTTCACATTGTGAGACTGACTACTTTTCAGGCAGTGGTTTCAGTTCATGAAAGTACAGTGTGAAAATTTACTAGCAGAAACTTAATACTTGCTAATGGTGCATTTAAAGAACATTGTACATATGATGTGTTTCCAGAGAGCACAGCTGTAACAAAATCAACCACAGATCATAATAAATCACCATGTGACAAAATTAGTCATCCTCAAGGTTTAGCTTGTATCTACTGAAAGCAGCCTTCACATTAAAGATTACTGAATAAAAAGAGTAAGAAGATTTATTTTAACATACATTTTAAGAAAGTCACACTTGTATCTATTTCTACTCCAACAAATTGGCCAACACATGAGTATAACATGAAACATAGTGACGTTATTATGTGTCATCATAAACGGTTTCTTTTCTTTTTGCTGACCCTGCACAGCTCTTGTGCTCGTCTTGTGTTTTTAATAAAGTGAAGAAGAGTGTTAACTGCCTGGTCCCTCTGACCGTCCCGTGGTCTGTTGCTGTCTGCTCTGGTTACCCGCCTAACCATGTGACCTACTTCTGAGTGCAGCTGCCTGCCATGTGACTCCAGAGATGCCACCGACTCTCTAACAACGCTCATAATGAGATCTGGGAGGAGGATAGAGAGGGACTGTTTAACGGGTGGGAAGCAAGATGAGGTGAGAGGGCAGAGAGACAGAGAGACAGAGAGCGAGAGCGAGAGAGAGAGAGACATGGACCAGAATGGATGAGACAAAAAGTACCAAAAACTACAGAAGACAGAGACATTAGGGAAGTGAAAATGGGGAGTTCCAAAACACAAGACTAAAGTGAGACAGAGGTACCGTTAGTGGAGCAGATGGATGTTTCTATACATAAATGGACAGATGGAAAGTGTTTGTGCCCAAATGTCCCATATGTGCACACAGTGTGTTTTCTTCATGGCTCCTTGCGCATTATTTAGCATGAATATACTGGAAGTAAACTGTTTCAATGCAGTATTTAGTCAGGACAGCAGGGTCGCTAAAGAATATAATTAAATATATAATTCTGGCCGTCATAGAAGGTATAGTGATGTGATTCAGCACCTAAAATGACCTAAAGCTACTGTATGCAGACTTTTCCTCACTCAAGAAGCAGGTGCATTATGGGACCTGTAGGCAGAGCGAACAATCCTCTCTTGTGCCATAGGTGCTGGCTCTCTGACGTACGGCTAAAATCCACCAGAGATACATGGCGATCTAACCAGTGTGACTCTGAGATGAGTTGAGCACAGCTGCACTAAGTATGTGTGTTTGAGAGGGAGATCAGTGGCACACATTCACCAAGAGTAAAAGAGAGGGTCACCAGGGGAGAGGTATCACCTTACCTGCCAATCAGCCCCTGTTTACAAGTGACACACACATAATCTCTCTCACACACTGTTTCCCAAGCACATGCACGCAGGCAGTCAGCAGTCGAGGCGACCAAAGGCACATTGTGTCCTCAGTCCTCCTCGGACGCACTCAACATGCTTCACTACCCAGGTACCCAGGTGTAGTGGCGTGTTCTCTTAACGGTCCACACCCACCCTGCATGGACATGAGCTAGAGGCATAACAAATCATTCACGCTTCACAAATCAAAGAAATAATCATTTATAGTCTCTGTAATCCAGGACATGAAAGCAGCCGTGTCCAATAAAACTCCCTCTCAATGCTCTCAATAAGTATCCTTACAGTCTCATATCACAGAGGAGATGGCCGAGGACAGATAAACCAGTTCAACGCTTCAGTCCGTGACCTCACAATCACCCAGGGTTAGACAAAAACGTCTTATTGTGTAACCTGTCTGGTTGAGATTCATTTTACACTTTCCAGATCAGTGTCCTAACCACAAAAACAAATCTTTGCCATATGATTTGCCTAGCAACAGGTGATCAGCAGTGTTCAACAACTTCTCAGAACTTTCCCTGGTGCATGAATTCCCCTCTACACAGACAGCCTTTGTATGTCTTAATGAATATTATTGTCTTTTGTCCACTTTTTCTTATAGTCTCCCTTTGGTGAACTGCACTCACACATCCTATATTTAGTTGGTGTTTTCATTAGTGGACGTCTCAGTGTGTCTGACAGTTTTCTGTCTTTTGTCCTCTGACAACAGCAGTGTTGACCTGTGCTGTCGCCGAGTTGCTGTCATACACCAGCTGCATGCAACATGAGCCTCGCAGAGACGCAGCAGATAGTAGCCTGTTGTTCAGGCCAACACAAATATATCCTTTAACCGCCCCACACAGGCGCTTTGCGGGAACCGGGCCAGACGCACCTGCTCACAGGCCACGTTGGATGACCTTTCTGCCTCTTCTCAACCTTTGAACATTGTTAAACAATAAACCCTCACACCCACACTCTCTCCACTCACCCAGCTGAGCAGGCGCACAATAGTTTGCGGTTGTCGGATAAACTTGTTGAAGTCGAAGCCTCCTCCTGCGAGCTTAGCCCCGTACGCACTTGCACCGCCCGTCTCCTCCATGTCTCTCCGCTTCAGCTGATTCCTCTGGAGTTCACTGTGTGGTTCTGAACCGATCTGACAGGAGGACAGTCTACCAGCTTCGTCTTAACTAAACCTAACTACTGCCAGCCCCCGCTGTGCTGCTGCTTCCCTTGACAAACCGGAGAGCCACCCAGAGGCGCTGCGCAGGCTGCTGCGCGTCAGAGGGGCGGAGTTAGGGGCCGGGGAAAGACGACAAAGTGCGACTCTTCATATTTTACCACCACGTTTACTTTAGAGATAGATATTCTCATTAGTCACACTGAAAAGACAGCACAGAGCACCGTGAGTATATGTTTATTTAACCACAACAGTCTGTGTTTACAGAGCAAACACTTTGAACCATCAGGCCTCCTCAACTGCTTCATCTTCCAACGTCTTCTTCTCTTCCTCAATTTGGGGCCATTCATCCACAGAGGACTGAGATACCTGAGGAGAGAACAGACACGTGCACAAGAGTTTGGCTGCTTGCTTCTTTCAGTGATTGGTTGTTTGATCCATTGACAGTGTATATAAGAGTTTGATCTCACCTGATCAAAGTCTCCATCTGTGACGGTCTGCCCCACATCAGCATCCTCAGTGTAGTCTGACAAATCCTGTGAGGAGAGATACTTGAGGAGGTCTGTGTCATGGTTGAGATAACACAGTGTGCCATCATGTAAACTGCTCAGCCTTTGAATGATGGAGATACAGAAATATTGACTTACCAACTCGACCTCATTCGCAGCTACTATTCTGTCCATCTCAAAGCCCAACCTGAGAGGAGAAGAAATACTGGTGTCAGATATGCTGGAAACATTTGTTAATGGTCTAGTTGTAAGCATTCTTACTGTATAAAATTAATGTAACCTATATGTATGCCTAACTACACACAGTGAAGCATGAGGAATTGAGCGTTTTGTTCAACAGAATTAAAATCCTGAGTATTTAGCAGTTACATCATCATGTAGCAAGATACAACTCATTGAAAACATAAATGTTAAAGCCCCCTTCACTCGAAAACATGTTTTTCTTCTTGTTCCCACAGTGTGATGGATGAGCTTCACTGTGCAGAATTTTAAGGGGAAAAGATGTTTTTTTTGAGGATTTTAATGTAAAATGTATACTTTTTTGTGGCACTCACATTGTCGTTCCAAGCAGATTATTTGTATAAATGTTGTAATACATGTCCTTTTTACTGCTGACTTAGAGGACAGTGCTATGAGGGAACAACAAGCACTGCAGGACATTTGAAACTCAAGCACTTGGACATCTGCTGTCTTTCATCATCTTTATTGCGAAACTATGATTGTAAGCTGCATCAGAGACCAGTCATGATTTCAGTTCCTTGGTGACCAATAGAGGTTAAATGTGTAACCTGCTGACCTTAGATCTAATAAAGCTATCACATACAACCCCTCCCCAGACGTTCTCCAGGACAAAACCGTTGTTTGGAGCTAAAACAAAGATTAGGTATCGTTCCTGATGAAAGGTGCAATGCATTTTAACATCATTTCTATGTAAGCCATATATTTTACATTATTTGTTGGTGTTTTGGATCTTTGCATGAAAGCTGCTGTATTGGCACACAACATGGAAACAGGAAGAGGAACAGTGTGCATTTTCACCTAGCATCTGCCATTGTTTCTTCTTTAGCAACTGCAGATGAACTGCCAACCCGTAATTCTTCCCGTAAGTCAAACAAAAAAAGAAAAACTGACCACGGAGTGGCACATTTCTCTTTAAAAGAAGAAGTAATGGCTTTGTGGGAAATGTGGTCATCATTCACTTTTCAAGGTATCAGAATTAAACAGAGAAATAACTCACAGAGACTTCTCTCCAAACTGCCTTCGCCCTGAAAGAAGAGTGAAAACATTCATTCACAGTCAATTCAATGGAGAGGCAGCCTCACCAGATAAAAACAGCACTCTGAATTTAATAGACCTTTCTCACAGCAG
>NW_023339729.1:8099166-8126143 GCF_004916995.1 Morone saxatilis
GTAAACACAGGTGTTAGCAATGACACTAATTAAAGTTCAGTTCCATTTAGTGTATCAGAGCCTTTCCAGTAAGCCGACATGCACAACAGCCGCACCCTGACTCTGTTTGACCCGAATGGAACTGAACCGTAGTTAGTGTGTAACGCCTGTGTTCACCCTACTAATTCATTTTAAAATGGCTGCTGTGAAAAAGTTCTATTGTGAACTTACTAAATGCAACTCCAATCCAACAACAAACGGAGACCAAGAGAACCAGGACTGTGAAACATCCAAAGACAACAGCCACCACCCAGACAGGCAAACGATTCAGCACTGGAGGAGCAGGAAACGAAGAGGAGATGAAACCAGCTGTCACAAGGATGTTTTACTGGAATCAACAGGAGTGGATCAACTGTACCTTCTTTATCCAGATACCGCCTCTTGCTGCTAATGGTGTTGGTGCTGTCAAAGCTGTCTGACACTTCACAGTGGTACGTCCCAGCACTGCTCCTCCCTACAGACAGCAGCAGTATGGACTGCTCTGGAGGCTGGTTGACGACACGGTAGAAGCTTCCTTGGTCATCTAGAAGGGTTTTGTTGAGGAACCACTGGTACACTGGAAGAGATCCCTTTGCTGCCTTGCAGTAGAACCTCAGGCCGATCACAGCGTAGTTTTCTCCAACGTCATAGTCGTAGTTCATCATCACAGCCCCTCCAACCGGGACTGTTGGAGACATTACAGATCAAAAAGAAACACCATGGACAAATATTTAAAAACTAGTGTGTACCAGTGATATGTCTGCAGGTTGGAGCAGTGTACATACCAACTTCAAGAGGAATCCGCTGACTGTATTCGATCTGGTCTGTATTGTTCGCCTGGCACTGGAGGCATCCCAAGTGCTGGCCCAGGAGCAGTGGAACCTCAAATATGGTGTCTCTGTCTTCAGACGTCATACTGGCGACCAATTCTGTCCTGTTGTAAAGTGAGAAGGTAATAGGCGGAGTCCCTTTTGTTGACTGGCAGGTGACCATGGCGTAATAGTTTTGTTCATCCTTCTTTAACACGGTGAAGGAGATGTCAACGTTTGACACTCTCTCTGAGGGAATATGATGAAAGAGAATTTTATTTTGTTCAAAGAAACCATAGCTATTAAATTTGAACCTGAGAGTCTACTCATAACAGAGGACAGCTAACCTTTGACTGTGATCACAACTTCAGTGCTGTTGGCGGTGAAGAAATCTGTTTGGTTAAAGTTGTTGGTGGCGACACACATATAGGAGCCGTTGTCTTTAGAAGTAGTTCTGAGGGGACACAAATAATCAATTTCTTGTTAGAGTTAGATTTATGTTGAGATTTACGGGTACTAGTAGCTGTATATTTCCTCGTTTCCAGTCTTTATGTTTCTGACACCAACAAAAACTCCCGCTGGATGAAAAGAGCTGCAGAGATATTAACACTTATTCAGTCGATTCAATGTAGTAATGTGGTGGCAGGTGTCGAAATACAATCTCAATGGGATTCATTCCACTGACCTGTTGATCAAGAATTGGTCATTGTGGGAAGAAGACTGAGAGACAAGCTGACCATTCAGCAGCCACTTGTAGGAGACATGATTTCCAGCGGCGAGTGTACATTGCAGCTCCAGCATCTCCCCCTCAAAGAACTCCACTTCTTCTGAACGGACGACAATCCGTGCATCTTTCACTGGTTCTGAATTACAGAGTGAAATCTTCTTGTTAGTTCTTGACATTTTTATGGTCTGTTGTATTCCTCAGTCCTTACAGACATTTAGCAAACAGCCGGCTGGCATATTATCGTCTTATCAGAGTATTCTTTGCAGTCCTTCTGGCTCCGTAGGCTATGCTTTGTCATTTGTACTAAAAAGGCTAAAATATTCTGAATTCCTGGTGTTAAATTTCTACAATCCCAGTGAAATATTTTGGAAAAACCTTTCATCTGCTCCTTCCTTTATTTGACCAGATCTTATAGGTATTGAAATCTGTTTTTCAAGAGAGATTTGTTAATTTCACTTAAGATGCACACCTTACACTTCACAATAACATACCCTTTGAGAAATGTGTTTCTCATTGTGTTTGAGCTTTTACAATCATACTTATATCCCCATAATTATCTGTTACTGTTACAGGAAAGCCACGTACATACAGTATGATATATCATATGATATATTCCTGGTAATAAAGAGACTCACCAACAACCCTCAGGTAGTGTATGTTGCTGACAGTGGGCTCTATGTTGGAGTTGTTCTGCGCTTTGGCCTCACACTCCAGGTTGCCCTCGTGGTAAGGTTTGATTACTATGGGAAAGGATGCAACCTCCTCATCCAGGGAGGTGTATTCGCCCAACAACTTGTCACGGTTACCCTCCCTAGAAAAAGTTTATAATTAGAGTGCTTTTCTATCATTACTGTTACATCTTAATGCAGCGGTTAGATTTAATGTGAACTAATACTCACTTGAATAGCTGTAACAGGATAGATTCATTCTGTGGGTAACTCTCCAGTTCACAATTAAATTCAACAACACTTTTCACCAAAGCCTCTGAAGGGCCAGACAGTCGTGGATGATCCAGAAATAACTGACCTAACAACAAATGAAATACAACAAAACTGCACAAACACAAACACTCAACACAAAGAATCATGAGTTACAAAGATTATTAATTTGTACACACACTTAAACAATACAACCGACTTACTGCTGTCCTGGCTAAAGTAGCACAGCCCTGCAGAGGAAAAAGAAATCAATAGTTTCCAAGAGTTTTAAATTGGGAAATACAACGTGCACTGCTGCACGATTTGTGTTGATTAGCTTACCCAGTATGACCACAAAGAGGAAAGCAAACATTCTTCAAGAAATCTTGTTCCCTTTAATACAATTGTATACTTTGTATATAATTACACTATGCTGTGTTATGCGTTAGGAGTTTTGACAGTTGTGAATTGTGGGCTTGAAGCACTGCGGGTGAAAACACCCACACGCACTTAAAAACATGTGCAAATAGCTGATAATGTTACTCTACACCTCCCTGTCGTACCCGCCCCTCTTGGTAATATCACAACATGAATTATTTCACTCGTGCCACAACTGTCAGGGTGTTATATTTGGAGAAATGTGAATATCAAAACAACATAAAGTCAGTCACATTGAATCAACCATAATTATTTCATTGGTTTATTTGAAAAAACAACAAAACATAATTTAAAATCAGGATTTTTATTTGCAAAAAAACATGACAGTATATATTAGTTTGGCTAAAATATAATATGTTTTAATTGAATGTTCCACCAATTTCTTATAAGCGACTTGGCAGCCTTAATTCCCATCCTCGCAGATCAACAAAAACTAGGTTTAAAATGGAATATGACATGACATGATGAGGGCAGGTTCTTCCTGTGTCATACTGTGATCTCTGCAGTCTGAAACAGAGAGAGAAAACAGTCATGATGTTGTCTTCTTTATACCTGACAATTTTTGCTCCACAACAAGCCAAAATTTATTTATTATTTTATATAGTGAAAATGCAAAAATAGGACTTTTCTTCTACAGGCAAGAATACAATTACATATATATGAAAAATAAAGTTTCCAGTAATCAATTCATAATAAATTAATATTTATTTTGGTTTAAATGGAGCAGTTCTTTCAAGGAACTTACTATTTACTCTATAACTAGTAACTAAGGGTAGTGTTTATGTGCAGTGTTGTTATGTGTTCTGCAGGCCTGTATACCTGATACAGATCATCACAGTCTACTGAGGAAGCATCGGCCTGTTTGGCTCCTGACTGGGACGTGGGTGCAGACATAGGACGCGCATCGGAACTGGGAATGGAAAGCACAAATATAGTTGAACAGGTTGATCTGCGTTACTGAACAATGTAACTTTCTGAGGTCCATACATACTTTGTTGTAGTAATGTGGGCGCGAGCTGTGAAAGACACGAGAGGTGAAGGGCATTTAATATAAATTCAGTTGCAGATTTCTGAATTTAATTTCTCCTCATACACATAGTAACACACACACACCTTGCTTGTGGTCAAACATCTTGTACACACAGCCTACACCCACTGCAAGCATCAGAAAAAGGAAGCAGCAGAACGCTATGGTAATGACCTCTATGGTGGCAATGAAAACCTCTGTGGAAGAGAAGGGACAAGGCCAGTGAAGTATTACATACTGTAGAGGCAGCATGTAAGGCATTTAAATATATACAATACGTGCTGTTTACTTGGTGGTGTTTCAGTGGAAGATGTTGCTCGGGGCATGAAGTTAAGGATCCTGTCTGATCAAGAGTAAAAAGTGTGATGTGGTAAAGAGCACCACACAGAGAAGAAATTTATGAAAAGGCACACGTGAAACGTTAAGATGACTTTGGATTAAATTTAAGTATGTTAAAAGAATAGTTAAATGTTTTAACAGAAGACGTTTGAAACCACTCTTATAACTAAAGAAAGTAAATATGTAGCTGGAGCCAGCAGCCCGCTAGCTTAGCTTAGCATAACAATTTAAAACAGTTAGTCTAGCTCTGTCCAAAGGTAACAAGATCAGCCTTCCAGTTATGTTGCTCGCTTGCCCAGCTCCAGTTCTGGTGCCCATTCCAGCACCACTCGCTGGAAGAAGGGCAGAGTAGCGAAAGGACATTCAAAAGAAAACCAGAAAAACATTTTCTCCATAAAACATGATCCAGTTTCACCAAATGAGTGATAGTGTCGTGTGAATTAGTGCCATAAAGCGTTATGCACACCTTGGGGAGATTGTACCCGTTCAACCAAAGTTACATAGTGAAAGAACAGGTGTTCAGGCCACCAAGTGGGAATAATAAAGGTATCGTTCACCCTATTAAAGTCAGTTTAGCATAAAAATTATTTTGAAGCTGTCATTTTAAGGCTGAAATAGTTGCATAATGTTGCTTTAGTAAGCAGATTTTGTTTTAGACAGAGCCAGTCCAGCTGTTTTCCTCCTCATCATATCAAAAAGCATATTTCCCAAAGTGTGAGACCATTACTTTAAGATTACGACACCCTGTCATGATCTTTTCACCTGGGACTCGGACCAGCTCAGCAGCGCTCTCCACCCAGGGCCCAGAGTCATCATAGCTGTCCCTGACCCTGCAGCGGTAATACCCAAACTCCTCTGGGCCGAGTGTGGCCAGGAAGAGGGTTCGTCTATGGTCAGCTAGGGTGTAGTGAGACAGGAGAGGCTGAATACGGGAGTCCTCAAGGACAGAGTCGTTCAAGAACCAGGAGACAAAAGGGAAAGTTCCTCTGCTGATCCGACAGTTCAACCTGGCTGCAACCAGTCTGGAGTCAGCTCTGAAGAGATATTCAACCTCCACTTTCACCTCTCCTCTGACTGGGACTGGATGAACAACGGAGAGAGAATGAGAGATAGATTATCAAAGAGAGACATCACAATCACAGAAAGACACAATTCCTTCCCATGTCTGTGTAGCTCATACCCACTTCCAGAGTCACAGGCTCACTGATCAACTCCTGCACTTCAGTATTGATCTTACATCGAGCCACGCCCATGTCCAGCCCCGGTACAATGTCAACAGGGAACCAGGCAGCGATGGATTCAGTTGCTGTAACAGATCTCACTTCCTTGTCATCTAGTAAAAGAGAGATGTTGACAGGAGGACTCCCTCTTGTTGACCAGCAGGTTACGTTGCCACGGTAACTGGCTCCCTCTTTGGAGATGGAGTAAGAGACCCTTGGTTTTGAAACGTAGGCTGGTGGAGGAACAAAGAAGGGAGAAGACGGGGATGGGGATGAGACTTTAATCAGGACTGTATGGCCGAAAGTATATGAACATTGATTGTGTGCTTTTTTAGTCAGTTTAAGGTTACAGCCCACAATGGTGTTTTGGACTATTGTGGGCTGTAACCTTTCCATCTTGCAACAACACTGGCCTTTTCCTGTTTCAACATGACAATAACCCCCGAGCACAAAGCAGGTCCATAAAGAAATGGTTTTCCCTGTTTGGTGTGTGGTGTGTGGTCTACCCAGATCCCTGACCTCAACCCCTCTAACACTTTTGGGATAAACTGAAATGCAGACTAAGACGCAGACATTATTGCCTAACATCAGTGCCTAATGGGACTGTATGGGACTATATGGTGTATTTCAAAAAGGTTTGTTCCATCAATCTTGGGTCTAAAGGGTCAACTGGGTACATTCAGTAAAAGAAATCAGCCATTTGTTGTTGCCTGATGAAACCCTTTAATTTCTTCTACGTAGACTTTGGTGAATTTGGTGGCAACTAATAGTTGTTGAGCCAAAAAAAACCCAAAAAGTCAACCTAATGGTGATGCTTAAAGTCAGAGGGTTGCCCAAGTCAATAGGAATAATCCTCCTTGTGAATGTCTGTACAACATTTCATGCCAACCCATCAGTTGTTAGTATAAACCAAAATGGTGGAAAAAACAAACTTGCCATCACTGCTAGCATGGTTAAAAACAATCATGAGTTATTCAGTACCTCCACAATCTGGTAGATCTTCAATATACTTAGTTAAATTTTTTTGTTGACACATACCTTTGACCATCACCTGGACCTCTGCGCTGCTGGAAAACCTCCTGATGTCCTGCACACTGGACCAGGCCATGCAAGAATAGTACCCAGCATGCTCTGGAGTCACCTCCTCCATCACAACTTTGTTCCCAGTGAGGTGGAAGAAGGGAGAGGTTGGGGATGTTATTTCCTTCCTGTTGAAAAACCAGGTGTAGGAAAGGTGGGAGCCCCTTGTGACGTTGCAGCTCAGTACAATGCGTGACCCCTCGTATGCGACTGGGGGGAAGGGTTCAGAAGTCACTCTGGTGTTTAATGCTGGAACTAGAAGTTAGGGAAGAATGGATGGTATAGTGGTGAAGTTAGTGAATCATTTTCTCCAGTAAAGTAACCAGGATGTTAAAGATCTAACCAGAAGAATGTATTCTATGTCTGTTTGTGTCTTTGACTCACTGACTACACTCAGCTTGATGCTGTTGCTGACTCCTGTGCTTCCTCCTGCTGTCGCCTTGCAGTGGTACGACCCCTCTGATGTTGCAGTGACCCTCAGGTAAAAGGGTACAGATTGGTCCCCTTGGTAATCAGTGTCTGTGACGATGAGGTCACCACTGTCCCCCATCAGCTCGTAAGTGACTGGCGGAGTCGAGTTCGGTGCAATACACCGGAAAACCACCCTCGAACTGAGGTAGGCCATGTCAGGACCAGTCAGCACAGGGCGAAGAGAGAGCGATCCACCTGAAGAAAGAAACACTGGGAGATTCAGGAATCCTAAAACGTGCCTTTTTTTCCAAGTTTTAAGTTTAAGTTTTAGTTTTAAGTTTTAAAGTATGAGCAGATGCAGACACATTATTTTATTTCACTTGAATAAATGTTATGAGATCAAAGCACACAAGCTCCTGAATTAACAGTAGTCTTCCCCTCCTACCATATAACGCAGGAAATATCTGAACAGTTGTGAACCAGCGAGGACAAACAAAAGATCTCTCAGCAAACTAAGCTCCATATCTTAAGCACCACTTAATGAAACTTACTTATCTTGATGAACAAACTTGCCAGAGCTGAAAGAAAATGAACAACACATTTCAGTAACAATATTAGTCAATTAAATTATTTATTTATGTCGCCACTTTAAATCAAATTCAACTAACTCACCCAAAATTGGCAATGGACTTAGAGTCTGTAGATTCCTCATAGCTGTGCTCTCTATTTATCTTTGACATGGTGTTTCTAGCCCGGTTCAGTGTGTGTGCTTGTGTGTGCGTAAATACTAGGGCTGTCACACATGTGTTGCAAGTAGATAACATATTAGACATCATGTTTAGTTTAATTTTAAAGATCCGCGATGATGAACACAAATAAAGCTTTGAAAAATGCACAAACCACAAAAGTTTAATAAGCAGGATGCATGGAAAACATTCACAGTAACTGAATACAAGTAAAGTGACATTTTGGAAGACAACTAAATACAAAGACCCTCCTAGAAAGAGTAATACAATGATATTCATATGCATAAATAATTAATTTACTGAGAAAGTAAGTAAACACTGGCTATAAGCTAAGGTTAACAAATTCACAACATCCTCAAAATATCAATATAAAATATTATCAAAATAATAATAAGACTAAGATTAAGAAAATGCGTCATATGAAGGTAAAATTAAGACCGTTGAGGGAAAAATGTCAAAACTATTGCTCATCTTTGTACATCATGTAACTGGAAAAGTGAGAGTTTATCAGTATTTTCTTTTTTTTAACCTCCCCCCAGGCCTCCACCCAGCTGTGCTCGGCCAAAGCCAGTCTTTATCTTTAGGTTGAAGTCTGTGAATGGACAGGTCTGACAGATGGGTGACTTTCATCACTTTGTATGTGTGGAGGGGGGTTTGAGGTTTGCGTCGTTTCGCTGGGTGCAGAACGGACTCTGTCTGTGAGCGTTTTTTTCCGTCTTAGCATCGTGGCATGTTGTTTCACCAGGAAACGCTTATCTGAGCTGCTCTGTGAGGGAAACACATACAAATGTGTTGACACAACATGCACACAGATAAAGTAGAAAAGCATATCACACTATAACATATCTCAGTGAGAATGATTCACTTCCAACAACCAAATCAACTGGGTGTAACTCAAATATTTCCTTATCTTCTTTCTGTAACAAATGTCTAAGTATGTAACTTGTTTGATGACATGTGACCTACCATAACCAGCATGTCTTTCAGTCTCTCAATTGCCTTGTGATTGGCTCGTCCCCGTGACACATATGAGGTTAAGATTATTCTGAAGAAACAGAATGTATTTCATGTCACATTCAAAGACCAGCAGATCAGATGAAAGTACTGCATGTCATGTTATGATCATTACTTGTACATGTATGTATGCAGCTGTAGTCTTAAAGTACATTATATTTGTTTTCCTGCAACCTGGAAAAACTCATCGCACTGGAAATACAGAGCCAGTGTTTGCATAGACTCTCTTGTCTTTCTGCATACTTACACCTCAGCTAGTATGAGTGGCAGGGCGAAGGCCTCAGAGGCCAGGTAGCGGAGAGTGGTCTGTGCCGAGCTCGGGAGACTGTCCACACACAATCCTGTCACATTAAACACAGTTTTTCCATTTCCAAATGGACCACAGGAGGACCTAGAGAACCAGGAGGAACAAATGGGTGAAATGAGCAGCAAGAGAGAAAATATTAAAAATAGAAATGGATATTTCTTTCTGGTGCTAAAAGGGCAAATATATTTACTTTAATAATTTAACAACTAAAGAAACAAATAACACTGTTACACAAGTATGTTCTCTGTAAGTAAGTACAAAATGACAGTAAATGTTAAAACAGTAAAAAGAGTACATGTTATTTGGGACATCTTGCTGGTACAAGTTAATGCCCATTGTGACTGCAGCCATGAGGAGACCCAGCAGCAACATGAAGTGGAATAAAACGGAGGAGCTGGAGGCTCGAAACATCCTCTGCTCTGCAACACAGCACCGCAGGACCGTGAACTGAAGACAGACAGACAGACAGACAGACAGAAAGAGAGAGAGAGAGAGAGACAAGGTCAAACAGGGTCGCAAAGAGAAACAGAAAAAATATATTTTGATGCTATTTAACTTGCAAAACATTTCAAGACAGACATGAAGAGAGATAAAAGTTAATTTGTGAAGAATGTGAATAAATCAGCGTAGATTGTTTAGTTAGATATTTTGGAAACTTGCTTAATTGCTTTCCCTCCATTACAAGAGAAGGTGGGTACCACTCAAGTGTCAGTGCGACAGCATAGCGTAAAGACTGTAAACGGGGGGAAATGGCTCTGTCCAAAGATAATAAAATCCACTTACTAGCAACTCTAGAATTCACTAATTAACACATTATTTCTTGTTTGCTTAATCCATACAAAACAAAGTTTTGGTGTGGCAGACTTTTGTACTTGCAGAGGTGACATATACTATATATATATGAGTATTATATGATACTATATTATTAGTATATGACGTATTATTATATACTATTCTCCCGTTCCCACTTTTTACACTAAGCTAACTGGCTGCTGCTGTAGCTTTATATTTACTGTAGAGACATGTGAGTGGTACCATTTTTCTCTTCTAAGTTTTTGCCAAAAAGCAAATGAGCATATTTCTCCAAAATGTAAAAATGTATATGTTAATATAATTTAAAGTAAGTGGTATTACTACACTTGAGTTTATTCATATTATGTGTCAGGAACCTTTTTGATGTAGAACATGGCCATCAGTGTGACAGTTCCTATCAGAGGCAGCAGAGGGCAGTAGAAGACTCCCACCCAGGACACTGTCTGACTGTACACCAGATCCAAGACGTGGAATGGGATCAGAAAGTGCTGTTTCCCTGACAACCGGGCCAGCAAGGATGAGGGGTATTTCTCCTGCACTAACCTGTAAGACAGAGGAAAAATAGTTTGCACAGGAAGTAGTATAACCTTGTATTGTACAACTGAGGTTCCGTCTTTCTGTAGATTATGATGACAGTTTTCAGTTAACACCACAATGACTAATAGAGAAAGAAAATGTTTTAAAGCAAACCCACTTCCTTGGGTAGCTCAAGAAAAAGGCGTTGCAGAAAGTGGCGAGAAAGTTGAAGATGCACAGCTTGTACATCTCTCTACCAAACTTGTTCTCCCTGCACTGAAAAGGATAAGAGGCACACGAATGATAAGCGGGGTTAAAAAAAACACTCTCCAACATTACTTGGCACTTGATTAAAGCTCAGTCTGTGGGACTTTGAGTCATAACCTTCTCTCTCAACTCACTTGCTGAGGTTCTGTTGTCTTAATGACGAAGACTAAGTAGATCCCCAGTGAGGCCAGCTTCAAGAAGATGCTCCTGAAGAAAAGACTCTGAATGAGTGAATCCATGCATGTGTACGCAGGTACAATATGTTATCCTGTGTTTATTTCCCCTTACCTCACAAGCGTGACATTGACCTGCATTGTGAAAGAGTAATCTTCAAAAGATGAAATCTTGCGGAAGATGTGAGGGAGCACCAGGTTGACAAAAGTGATGGTGATGGGAGGGAGGTACTGGAGGACCAGACTGACCAACCAGTGGTGCCCACTCTAAGAAACACAGTCCAGGGTGTCACATATGAAATCTATTCACCAAATCCAGGAGAGATGTAACAAAAGCAGATGTTCAGCATCAAAGTCTCATACATTACCTCAGGCTGTGAGTTTGTCGTGGCAAAGTAGATAAGTTGGAAGGCTCCACCCAGCAAAGACAGAACGAGCAGGTTGAGGACAAACCTGAGCAGGTAGAGACGCGCCTTCTGTCCAAGTGTCCTCTGAGCCTTGCGCAGGGAGAAACTCTGCTCCTCCAGGAACAGCTGAGGGCAAATAGGAAAGAAATACAGGAGAATCTTTCTGCTGTGTCAAACATTAGAATAGCAGTATACACACAAACATAGACAAGAATCAAACTTTCCTTTAGTCAGGCATTTTCAGACAATCATAAAATGCTTAAAAGTATTAGGACATACGTTGGGGAGGTGTCTAAACTTATCTGTAAAGGCAGGAGCCGAGAGAAAATAGTACATTAATATCTCTTTACAGTGAGTTTTACATTTATATTTCACTTTTGAGCTGGTTTTACAAAAGGGTGAGAAACACAAAACAACTTTCAACCATTGATTTATAACTGAAAACAGGCTCTCTTGGAACTAAATTTCCTCATCTGCCTCTTTGCGACATTTACCGTGTCGTGTCTGTATAGGCGGGCATGCAGTATGTGTATGTGCATACATATGTTTTGGAAAAAGTTTCAACCATCCAAGATGGCAGATGGATACCATTTATTATCAGATGTAAATAAAGCTGCAGAACTGCAGAATTTCAGGTTTGATTCTAAATATAAGAATTAACACACAGGTGACAGATTAATGAAACACACTGACTAGATGAGTGGAGAAACATAACCATTGCAGATGTTTCCTTACAGGGCATTAGGATGTGAATTATAGGCTTTGACCTTAGGTGATGCATGCTGGTACTATGTGTGTGTCCATTCACCTTGAGGTCGTTTCTGATGAAGCTGCGCTTGAGAGTAGCAGAAGCAGGGTTCTGGATGGTAAAGTCCCAACCACAAAAGATCTTATAGCTCACATTCATACTGTAGCGCTTCCCGAGCATCCAGGTGTGCTTGTAGCCAACTATTGTTCTATCAAAGACAATTACAGATGAGCAGATTTAATACAAGGGAAAATGGCTATTGAAACTTTATGTTCTTCTGCACTTGTATCCTAACTGACCTGCGGACCACCATGATGAGACTGAGGAAGATGATGGTGAGGATTCCAGCCAGGTACAGCAAAGGTGTATTCAAGCACGATAAATTTAGGGAACCAGGTGTATAGAAACCAAAGAAGGCTGGAGAACGATCCAGGTAGCCCTGCAGAAAGGAGAAGAGACATTAAGAACAAATACATAGAAAACATACAGTACACACTAGAACACACAAACACAACAAACAAACACACACAAACAAACAAACCCTTACCGATCCCAGGAAGAAATCCAAAACGGAGTCATTGCCTCCAAACTTCAAACTTACTGTAAAATCACAGAACAACACAACAGTGTTTGTACAGGAGTCTACTTTGAGTGGTGGTTCATTTACTGTCGTCTCTCATTACAGCTGACTCACCACTGCTATTGCCCCTGCCATAAAAAGCTGTGGGCCCCAGAATGAAACCGCCAATGAGAGCACAGTGGAGCAGGTTTAAGTAAATCAGATATCTGAGGAAAACAAAGTAAGCCTTCACGCCAACTCCAAACCGGCCTGGAACAGATCAGTGAGGGTTGAGATTTTCATTGTGTAACAACATGTGTTTGGGTCAAATCATCTAGTCATGGCAACACAACACACTGGAAATCAATAATCCATATAATGTACCTTCGATGGCGTGGAGAGTGCGCTGCCATGGCAACAGGCCTAATAGAGCTCCTCCCATCTGTGCCCAAACCCTCTTCCTGTTGATGCTCTGGCTCCGCCTCCAGGACTCCCAAAAACCAATATTGCTGATTTGCATCTTCCTCCTGTCCCTAATGAGCAGCGTAAATATGATATTTAATAAAAATAACTCTTCCATAACATGTTTGAACTCTGACTCCAAGCATGAAAATACTATTAACAACATTTGATCAGGAAACACAACATAAAAGTGAGGCAGCACATTTTTAATCTCCTACTTAGGCAAACAAACTTTTCCTAAACTAAAATTTGAACAGAGAGGATGTGAAAGGGTGCTCTACTGATTTTACACAGTAAGACTGATGTACCAGTCGTGGGGAGTACCACTCAGTCTGTGAGAGCAGTGGTGGTGAGAAAGGCGTGGGTGTTCAACATCTGTGAATAGAGATGTTGCATTATGGGGATTTTAGGATCCAGTTGTCCAGTGCTGTGTAGATTTTGACCTTTTTCTAAAAAATAAAATCTGTCTGGCCCACGGAAGCTCATCTGGTAGAGCATGTGCTTAGAATACAGGCCGGCTTTTGCAAAGTTGAAATGATTGAAACAGACAAAAAATATTCTCCTGAAAGAAACAAAGACTGAGCAGCAGCAGATGTTTTATGTATCTGTATCAGCAAAGCTATATTCTAAGGGTTTTCTCAGGCAGTGCCTCACAGCCGGGAAGTGTGGACCCCCGACCCAACAGGATTATGGTAAATTTGAGGGGTCACAAGATTATTAAAAAAAATAGGAAAGCTGAAGGAATATATTACTGCCACACAAAAACATATATTTTTTGCATTTCTTTCCTTTATGCGTGTGAATTGCTGACTAATAAATCTTCAGGCCCCTAAAAAGTACTCAAATACCACAATCTAAGGGGGGAACCTCACTCTTCGGTTGAACTGGCCACCACTCACACAGACAAATAAGACAAGACAAGTAAACAAAACTTGATTTTATGGGTTTGCACCCCAAGAAAAGTTGGTATTAAAGTGGAATACTGGTAAAAAATAAAATATGATAGTCAATTTAGGAGGAAAATCAAATGCATACTGAATTACAGGGTGCTACATATTGTGCTAGAGTAGGTGACTGAATTCCACCAGAATGTCAAAGTAAGAATAAGAAGGAGCATATTGCAGATTTGAGGGGTGTGTATTAGGCTCTCACACCTGGCGTCTCTCTTCCCCTGAATACACATGACCATGTTCCTGAGCGGCTGTGTAGATGCCTTGTCTTTGGGTCCTCTGGACAGGTGGCCATGGCTCTCCCCCGTCTCCAGGCGACCCTGGTGGGCTTCCCAATTACCCTGTGTGTTCTGCTCGGACCGGCTGGCCTGTATGCTGGGCAGCTGATCAAATATCTCTGTCTGATAGTACTCGCAGGAGTCGGACGACAGGGAGGAATGGGTGCTGTCCTCTGTGGTGAAAATGTCACATGAATGTTATTTTACAGTGTATGTTTTTTCTCACAGGAAATGATGCAAAGGGCCCACGGTTATATTTTCAACAGTTCAAAATCCAGAGATATTCAGTTTATAATCATATAAAACACCAAAATAATTGTAGTTTGTAAAAGTAATTTGACTAATGGATTAATGGACTAATAATTTCAGCTTCTGTTGATTTGTTTATGTCTAATATGTTTTTATAGATCTGGATAGAAAACAATATGTTTGCTTTCTTCCCTTTTTGTTTTTCTCTGTATGCAATGTCAGTAGTTTCTTGTAAGCCAGTGTTATTTGGGTACATTGGAATAAAAGTATACAATACAATTCATAGATCATGCAAGTGTATTCTTTTTGGCATTGCATGAATGTGTTAAAAAGAAGTCTGAGCCAAAATAAAATACTAAAATTGAACCCTTCCTGAAATATTTGTATGATTTAGACCTGAGCAGCACTAACATGTTGACATGTTACTTTAAAGCATTAAATTCCAAACCGGCCTTTTCTGTGTGGAGGTTGCATGTTATGCAGAGTATCATCTGGTTTACTCCAAAAGTAGAGAAACATCTATTTTACAGTAAGTTATATGATGTGGTTTTGGATGTGAGTGTGATAGTGGGCCTGTGTTAGACATAAACTTAATAACATATTTATTAACGTATTAATAATTAATAATCATGGCTCTTTGTTTCTGTAAACTGTAGGTAAAGGTACATCATAATCCCACACAAATTTACAGATGATTAAAGTACAGACACAGTGTTGAACAAGCAAGATGTCGTCTCTGCCTCACACACACACATAAATGGCAAACGCACAGCCACATTTGTATTATTTTTCTGTTACCTGACCGGAGTCTCATGAAGTTGACAGTAGGATGCGGCTCCATTTTTTCTCTCCGTACACTTCCTCTTTAATAACAGATGTCCAAACCCCAACCTTCTTGCTTCATATAGAACCAAAGTCAGCAAACATCTCCACCAATGCAGCAACTTAAGCTTCTGTGAAAAGTTACTTCCGCAAACTGAATCAAAATACCCTACTTTGCACCTCACTTTTGACGCCACACTGACGCCGGAGCGGCTGACCTGGAGTGAGTGTGGTTCCTCTAAGTCCTGTTGGTGTGGCTCACTTTGTGACCTGGAAGAGCAGATGTGAAGTCTGTCCACCATAAGTCTGTGTGGCTGTCAGAACTTGACAGTATACAGGAAATCACATGACAGGAAGCAGAAACAGGCACTGCATCAGTGGCTGAAAATATAACAAAAAATTTCACAACATAACAACACATACTCACTGGAAGTAAAACAAGTCATAAGATACTGATGGCTATAATCAGATGAGTACATTTGAGGTTTGGATTCAGGCACTTAACTGTAGATGATAGTAACACAGAAAGAGCTTTTCCCATTAAGAATTTATTGTGCAATCTGATCTGCTTTCAGATAACTTTCTGTAATAAACTCAGGAACAATGCTTCAAAAGAAACATTTGATTTCAGATTAAATTTGAATATTATTTATACAGTCAATGGTTTGAAGCAATGTCACAGCCAAAAGCTCAATTTCCCTTTAAATTAAGTCTTTTTCACTGAATCCATGGAAACTTTGACAATAAGTAGACTAGACGTGATGTTCACTGGGTAGTGTTTCATCATTTGGAAACTTTTGAATCTAATGTACAAGATGATGTAGCAGCAAGGCTTTTTCCACCCACTTGCTACACCACAAAGACATTTGAGGCTTCCAGTCAGTTTACAAAGAAACATGAGCATGAGAGTTATGTGCTGCTTTGCATACTTTCAATTTAACTGACACTTCACACTGATCATTTTCATTTACACAGAGACATGAACACTCAGATGTGTGTGTTGTTTGGAAACAGAGGCTGTTAAGATTAATCCATTTCTCGTATACCTGCTTTCTCTAACCAAGCAGATATTGGACGAGCAGTGGTGGAAACTAGTCTGGTAGTCTATTTGTTCAAGATAAAAACACTCCACTACAAGTAAAAGTCCTGCATTCAACGTTTCACGTAAGTACAAGTACGGACATATTGGCAGAAAAGTGAACTAAAAGTACCAGAAATACAACTTTTTATTGGATTATTATTACAGATTCATCATTATTTATGTGCCATTTTATGTTATAGCTGGTTTAAGATTTAAGGTTTAATCTATATCAATGCATCATAAAGCATTATATATACTTTTAAGCTTAAAAAAATATGATGATGTTTAAAGTAACCAGTTTCTGTAGTGCAGTAAATATTTGCCTCAGAAATGTAGTTCAAGAATAAACATAAAATACTCCAGTACCTAAAAACTGTACTTAAAGCTGCTATATAAAACTATATTAAAATAAACTATTATAAAACTACATTTTTTGTCATATTTGCTGAAACTGTCAATATATTCCTAACAGACATACACGAGAGTTACCCCGCCTCCTCTTAGTGCTCCTCATTTGACTCATGTACGGCAGATTCTTGCCATTAGGAGCAGTCGGAGGAACCAGAGGAACCAGATTTTTCACAGATGATCTGTCTCATGTACTACTGTCAGGATATAGGCCAAACTTCAGCAAATAAAAAAATTAAAAATACATTTACAGTTACAGTTACCTACTGCAGCAAGTTACAGCGAGTACATTTTGTGTTTCTATTTCACCTAATGCTAGTGGTTACATGTATACATTAAGTAAGACCTGTGCCCCTGTTTGGACATGTTGAAAATCCACCAGGTATGTTGATAACTTTTAACTCACTTTCTACTGTTTGATTAGATTATCTTCTACACTGCCATTACCAGTAACTTATGGGCACATCAGGTTTTACTTCAAATGTTAAGAAAACAACGTCCCTTTGTAGGTGAAACATAAAGCATGTGAATAACAGATGAATTATTGGTAAAAATAGGAAGAAACAGCACTTGTGTCCCAGTAATACATGACAGTGTGACACTGAGCCAGTATGCAAAATTCATACTAGCATGTGCATAATATTTACATTTGTACTGACGTGTCAACAAAAACACCTATGAGCAGCAAAATGTCACACATATAATCATTGACTGGTTTATTAATTTTTTTAAAAACCCTTTTAGCTGTGGCCTTTTTTGTTGGCAGTGAAGTAAAATAAATAGGTCCCTCTGCAAACAACCTCACTCAGTGGTTATTAGAGATAGCCTGGGTGTGGCCAGGTGAGCTATGCACAGGTGAGTGAACACTTGCAGCTTTGTGTACAGTAGTAGTTACTTGTTGTAGCATATTGTTTGTATAACCTTTTTAGGCTTGACCATCTATCTTTAACATCAGTGTTATTCAATGTCTGACTCTATTTCCAGTTAATTTTTACTTTCAGTGTAGACTCACCATTTAAAGGTCACGTAACCATTTCTATGTGATTTGATTAAAACAATAACACTGACCGCTTCCATATATCAGGTTAGCATTGTGTGTGTGTGTGGGTGTGTGTGTGTGTGGGTGTGTGTGTGTGTGTACCTCTGCATTGTTTGAGCAGACAAACACCAGCAGAAGAATTTCGAGCTTGAATAGGACTGAACCAAGAGAGCTAACTCCGCGGGGGTCGCATTTACCCCGTCATCAGCAGAGTGTCATACTGATGAAAAACGGGCCAATTCATGGATGTATTGGAAAGCAAGACGAAGTTTAAGCCGATAACTGCAAATTTCTTACTGAAGGCTGATAGCTCTCGGTCTTACTGTTGAAAAAGTAAAAAACGCAACATCCCTCCGACAAAATGGCTTGTCCCGCCGCTGTCCGTTAGCGCGTGCAGTCAGTGTATTTTGACTGACTGGTCGGTGAAGTCGCTGAACGGGTGAGTGGACACTTGTTGCTTCTCTTTGGGCAACTTTTAAACTGGGGTTGAGTTTTATTTTAACTACCTCAAGATTTAGTAGAGCCTCCGGTTCGTTGGCACCTCCACAGAAAAATGTTGTCAGTTTAATTAAAGTGACTGACAGGTCGACGAGCTCTCCGCCGCTCGTCAGTGAGCTGGTCGACAACAGACGGTGGTACTTTGCCCTGTGTCGCTGTGAGTTGTGAGCTTGTTCAGCCTGCAGCAGATTAATCTCAGACAGTCTCTGAGCTTTTGTCGTCTTTCGAGCAACCACAGGGAGGTTTGTTGTAGAAACCTGAACTCTTTCTCTTTTCGCTTTCTCATACATCTTAAACTTTAGCTGTATGGACACAGGTCGATAACTAGGGAGGTAGATAGGATATGTTTCCAGTGTGTGTGTGTGTGTGTGTGTGTGTGCCACATCTGTGTGTTTTAACATCGGGGCTTTCAGTGCCTGTCAAGTATCCAACACTGAACCTATAATTTGGTGTCCTTTGGCGGTGAGGCTTGCAGTGTTATGGGCCCCAGAGTGCAACAACAGTAACTGTGTGTGTACAGCGCCTGGCTGACTGGTGGAGACAGTCCTGTGAATGCACATTTTTCCCTTTTGTCTGCCTTAATCCCCTCTGCCAGTATCCTGTTACTGTTACTAGTTTTAGCAAGTATCTCTGCTGCCATGTTTACTGTCACTTTATGCCTCCCTGCGTCCTCTGTTGGTTTCTCTCAGCTCTCTAGGTACTGATTGTCATGCAGTTGTTGAAACTGTCAGGGTGGATAGATTGCCCTCCCTTCCTTTTATCCCTATGTCTAACCCCTCGTATCTGCTGATAACTGCCTTCTGCTTCTTGCCAGTGGAAAATGCCCACCCTCTGACAGATGTGGTGTTTTTATTTGTGGACAGGGATCCTTGTATCTAGATTATACCGCTCCTCTGTACTTCTTGTAGCTCTGGTGAACTTTTTGTCCTGGTTTGATACTGCTTATTTCCTTTTTTGTGGAACCGTGTTCTCTCATTAACTTGTAACCCAACTTAAACTCACTTTGGACCAGTCTGTATTCTGTTAACCCCTACTTTGTTTTCCAAGTATATTTTATTTGGCAGTAGTGCAGCTCAACTCTGACCCCCTGTCAAGGCTGTGCTGTTTGTCCCACCCTCACAATATCCTGCTGTGGCTTTACAGTCCCACAAGACTGCTTCGAAATTTTGGGCTAAAACGCACAATGTTAGAGAATGAGCAGCCCCCCCCTCAACGGCAGTGGTGCATAAAGCCATTGTGTTTGCTATACAACGCCCTGCACAATTGAGAAAACGCAACTCAAACTAAACACATATATGAAATGGGATTGTAACATGATCCTGGAAAACCTCAACTAATGAGAAAAGTATGTTTGAGAGCGAGGGAAGAGGAGCAGATGTGTGCAGTGGATTGCTGTAACGGGGCCCGAAAAGAAAGAGCTCAAGAGACGGAGCAAGGTTGACCATGGTAGAAGGGCATTTTTCAGCCGTTCAGTCATTCAGTCATTGTGTTGGCTGACATTCAGAGCTGCGCCCTGCTGTACGCACACAGCTCACACCATTTCCACTCAAGACGAGACCCAGAAACACCTCCATCCCCAGCAGAGGCCCATGTCTCTGTTGTGCAATGATTGAACTCATCACATAGTGACCTGTATGTTGTCATGTACCCAGGACTCATTACATTCAACAGACACAGCCAACTGTTCTTATCTGTGATGTGGAAGATGCTTTTATCGTAAGCTACAAAACCACCAACCTTCAGATGTTCTCACACACAGTCTCAAGAGTCATGTCATTATTTGGAACTACTGTTTCAGAAGTGGGTGCATGTAAACAGGAAGTGGATCAGAGGTTTTTTTGCAACCTACATAACAGTGAACTTATAGCATGTTGCCCAGTTGGAGCAGATATTCCTCCTTGGTGATATTTCAGGCTGTTTTCCTGCTTCTGAGAAAAGCTGTTTCCTAAAGACATCCAATGAATAGCATGGACTTTCAAGCTCTTTTCAGCATCCTTTCTATTAGATCTGCCACTTCTTAATGCACTGTTGTCATTGTTGTCTTTCCAAATAACTGATTATGGTGACATTTTCAGGCCACATTAAAACATTTTTTTCTATATTGCCCTCCCTTCTTTCGAGCTGTATGCAGTGAAAAAATGGGTTTGGCTGGTTTTGGCCAATCCAGGCACTTAAATACTCATATATATATATATATATCATATTAATGTAAAGATTGAACAAAAATGTATAATTCTGATAAAAAGTACTGCTCATTGATTTGCCTCATGGCCCACAATGACCCAAAGATATCAAAGAGAGAGCCACCACAGTATAAATATTATGGCAAAATCAGTCACCCTGAAAGTGAAACTAAAGTAATCCATCTGTTTATGTGGATATATGTTATGTTGATGATGGCCAACTATGGTGTCTAAAGAGCAAGCATTAAGCAGAATTGATAGTTTTTAGTCTCTGCTTCAACACGGCAGGCTTGGATAAATCTGCTGAAGAGCTTTTGCTGGTCACTAATGAAGATCTGGATCCAGTTTCTGTGAAATCCTAAACACTTCACTAATGTTTAATATGATGACGTCTGCGATGACGTGTTAAAACAACAGGACGTGTCCCCTCTGGGTCTGGGATGAAAGTTTACATGCAGTTGTTGCACATAACCGAGGACAGATGTTTGGGCTGAAGTGAAGGCCTTTAAAATGCACACAAACACACAGGAACTAACACGCTTCCTCCAAAACCTCCAAAACCTCCCATACGACACACTGACAATGCATCATTCTGTGTTTCCCCATGAATATTCATTTGATTGGTGACACTTTGCCATATGACTCTGACCACAACCCTGATCACAAGCAGCGGCACAATGGAGCTCTCATGAGTCTGGACAAAAGGACGCTATCCTGGTCACTTGGCATTGATGGGAAAGGGCAGTGAATAACGGCAGCGTGCAAAAATGGATGACTAATATCTTAAACGGCAACATTTGAAGTTGTTTTTTCCTGTAGCCTTTCGGTAGTTCTATTATATGAGATCCTATTGAAACTTTTATCTACATACAGATCACAAAGCATATTAATGCAAAGTGATACTGGGACAAGAGGTTGAAAGAGCCACAGACAGCCCTCCCGTTTGGTTTCCTGTGCAGGCAGAAGTGTGCGCCCGACAAGCAGTAACATGACAAGAGCTTTGACATTCCAAGTAGGTCTGCTGGCATTTCTCCCTGACGTCTAACTCACTCACTTCCCACTGCCCCGCCTCCCCCTCATTTTCCCCTCCTCTCTCAGGTAGACGAACAATCACCATGGTGGGAGTGGAGCGCAGGTCTGAGCAGGTGAGGGCGTGATCCCTCTGTGATTGGTCGATAACGAGACGGACGGCTGGACAGACCGAGACAGACGGAGGAGACGAAGAATGGCTCGAAATGTTAACTTCGACCTGACCCACCCTCTCGTGGAAGCTGGACTGGAGTAAGGGTTTTAGTAGTTCTCTCGTTCCTGCTGTTTTCTTCCTCAGTTTTCCTGCTCCATTTGTTGTTTCAAACTGTCAGCTTACTTAGCGCTACTGTACTTCGCTACACGAAGGCTGAAAATAAGGAACCAAGAGGAGGAGATAAGCTGTGCTCTTTGATGTCTTGTTGGACACTAAACGGGAAGGCAGATCATAATGCACATTGTCCTAGGGCTTTCATTTATGTTTTTAAACCATGTGACCACTGCATTGTCTTCATAGAAAAAGACTCTGTCTGTTTGTTTGAAAGTATGTTTGAATATGTGCGTGTGTGTTTGCATACAGTGGGTCTGTATGTGAGGGAATCTTTGAAAACAGCACAGACCTGATTGGCCCTTATGTGGCCCTCCTCCTGTGCTGTCTGTGTAAAAGTAGTAAGTCAAAGAGAACTGGACTCGCTGTATTTTCTTGTTTTTCTTGTCCGGCTTTAAGACAAAAACAGTCAGTCCAGTCTGCTTTGGCTTAAAGTACATGTAGATAGAGCCGGAAGAGGGTGACACAGAAGGCAGTCTGGGCTGCACTATTGACAAATAAATGTAAATGACATCATAGACTCTTTCTGGGTTGTTGGATTGCAGTTTCCCCCCATGTGACTACTGGTGCGTGAGTCAGAAGGTCATTGCACTTTAACTCTAGCGTTGTCAGTCCTCAGAACACACTGGATCTGTGATTGTGTCTTTGATTCAAACCTGTGTTTCTGAGCCTGTATCACCCTCTGTCTTTGTATCTGTCCTAATGTCCACGTGTCCCTCTGTCAGGAGTCCAATAGACGAGGAAGGTGTTCACGACTCGTTCAGCCAGCTGATAGCAGAGCAGAGTCAGAATGGAGAACCGTCCGAAGCCTTCGAGCTGCAGCAGCTGCAGAGAGACCTGGATGAGGAGGGTCGAGGTACTTTGTGTTCGAACATAGATGCGTGTCTGCATGTGGAGGGCTGAATTTGTACAAGAGCTAGGTATTATGTGAATTTAATATTCATATTGTGATATAAGACTAGGTATCAGGGATTATAGTCATATTGTGTGATGGCTTAAATGGCATTTTAGTCGTAAGAGCTACAAAATAAGTGATACACTTTTTGCATTCATTTAACTTGACTTAAAATCTGTTTTGGGTTTTTGTTGGTCATCATGACTATATCACTAACAAAAGTCAACTTAAAAATGTTTTGTGTCTATCCACAAAATCAGCACATTATAGATGTTGAGGTTAAAAATGTTTAATTAATGTCTTTCCCAGCAGAAGCAGTATTGTTCATGTATTTCTTATTTTATTTTAATTCCACAGATGATGTAGGCCACCTGTCCAGCCCTGAACATGACTTTAGAGGAAGTAGGCAGGTGCGAAGTGACGTGGAATGGGAGGATGATGAAACACAGACAGACCCCCTCATAGGTGAACGTTGGTCCTCTGCCACCATGAAGGTCCTGTCCTCTATGCCCAGTCGCACCATCGGTGAGTCCTGCAGAAGGCCTCTGATACTACTGATGCAGAGGTGACATACAGACAGATTATTATTGAGTGGTTTAGTACAGTATAGAGTGAGATTTGATGGCACAGCAGACTGCTGCTGTAGGCTGCTGCTTGCCAGGGAATGTTTGGGACCGGTTTTTCAACTTGTCAGGAATCGTTGGCTAAATAATGTCTTTAACTTTATAAGGAGTACGGGCTAGACCTGCTCTGTTTGGATTCAGTGGCTGTCATTCTCATGGAGGTCATTCATTGGCCACTGTTTGACCAGGTAGGGCTAATTGGAGATATAACTGATCAGCACTCCCAGCCAGTAAACAACTCAGAGGGGTGCAAAAGATTATTATGCAGCAGTATTGTTTTTTGTTATATTCCATGTGTTAGGGTCATACTACACTACCAACCATACATAGGTTCGTTCAAACCCATCCAAAGCCTAATAAAAATGTAAAAATAGTTACTGCCAATAAGGCTGTTTCACGACATCACCTTTATTGATCCTCTTGTTGAAAGTGCCTTTGTAGTACCATACTAAACCAGTAAGGTAAGTTACTGTGTTAGCATGGGTTGGTTTAGTGGAACCTGAACACCTGGCTGTAGTGCTGTTGTGCTCCACATGTTGAGCTACGGTATAACAGATAAAAACAGATGTTTCAGTTGAGAGTTTCATGGGGAAGCAGTGTGTCTGCCATCTTCCTGTCCTGGCCTCAGCTTGTTGATTAAGATGGCTCGATAGCTGTTGTCTGATTTGTTTAGCTATGCCACATGATATATCTGCTGATTTGGCTTTTAGCATGGGAAACTTAAGTGGGAGGTGACTGCTTATCTTTTAGTTTAGTTCCCTTCTGCATTCAGGCACATAAAGTCATTTACTCACAGCTTTACTGTAATGTGTTGCTCTTGTTCTTCCACTGATTCTTTTATATGGTGACATTTCAATTTCGGTGCTGATGCAGATCTGATACATTTAATCATGAGATGGTTATTTAAAACTTAACAAAAGATATAAGTGACCTATCCTGAAGCCATTATCTTTGGGTGCAAAAAGAAGCTTTAGTATTCAGTGTTGTAAGTCTTGCTGATCCTATCTCTTAACGGTCCGATCCTCTTTCTCTGGCAGGCCGCAGCAGGGGAGCCATCATCTCTCAGTACTACAACAGGACCATGCAGCTTCGGAGACGCAGGCAGAGCAGACCCGCCATCCGAGACTTCTCCCGCTCAGCCAGACCGAGCATACGAGGCTACGGCATGGAGGCCGACAGTACAGACGCAGAGGGCACAGAGGGTGAGGAGAATGCACTGATAAGACACTAGAGTAAATACTCATCTGTGTTTGACCAGTTTATAATGTAATCAACACTGCCCCTGTGTGCGTTCCAGCGAGTAAGAGGGAACGTTTGGTGAACAACCTGCAGAACCTGTCAGTGAGTGACAGAGTCCGGATGCTCCGAGCGATGCCTCTCAGTGTGGCTGAGAAGAGTGAACTCAGGTAGATGTGGTCCTTGCTCTCATCATTCCTACATTGTGTTTTCTTTGCATCAGTCTGAACGTCTCTCTTTGTCTCCCTGTCTGCAGGATGTTAGCGCTGCAAAAAGAGAAACGCACACTTTCAAGCAGCAAGCTCCCCTGTTGCAGTAGACTCAAATATTACATAATCATTGTAAGTCACTTCCACCACCAGAAACGTCTTTCTGTTTTCTATTTTTTCCCCAGAAGTCATTTAACCTTTGACGGTGTATCTAGATACTGTAACAGTTTGTATTTCTAGCTTTATTAGCTTTATTAATCAGGCAGACAGTATAAGTGCTGAGACTGAAGGACCATTCTTAACTTTGGAAACAGCCAAAACAGTCTCACCACAAGGTCCTTTTAGAAGCTGTGTCACATGATCTTCATCAGCAGCTGGAGTTTAGCCCAGTAGATATTCAGATTACCATTTTTCTGAGCACCTATAAGACCTCTTGTCTTGTTGACTTAAAAGTACACAACTAATTATTAAGCAGGTTGTCATAGTATTGAGGTTTATATTGGCTTATTCTTCTGTCAGTACATAGAATATGAAAACATTTGAATGTCATCATGTATACACTGAAGGCTTTGATTACTTTGATTACCATTTTCATGGCCCCACAGAATGATACAGGGTTTTTTATTCTGCAAACAATAACGGAACTTAAAAATAAGAAATGCCGACAACTTTAACATTGTTTCCTTTTCTAACAAAATATTATAAAAAACCTTAAGCACTACCAACCAGCACTAAAGCAGATTAAGGTGTAGATGCTTACAGTCTGTATAGTAACAAAGAGGCTCATTTGATTGACAAGTAGTTTGATTATGTACTTGCCTTTGTCCTTTGTACACACTTTTGGTTTGTGTTCCCAGTCACATCACATCATCTGTCTAGACATAATGACCTCATGATTGTTCCTGTTGAAGACATTGTTGATGAAATGTATACTTCAGGTTTGCTGTGAGTTCTTAAACAAATGTCAATTAATATAATATATTTATTATATATATCTTATAATATGGGACACAGAAACACACATAAAAAGACAGCACAACACATTCCTCTCTGAGGCTGTGATTGGATGTCAGTGGGTATTTCCTGTAGCTGTTGTCATGAAGGCAGTGTAATCGCTCTGTCGCCCAAGCATATACGGGTCTGAGAGTGTGAGTCAGATTTAAGACTCTTAAAAGCTAAACGACAAACACATGTTTACACTTATCCTGGGGTTGCACTGCTGCATTGTGAGTCATTTTTAGTAGAACATGGATACGTTTCTGTGTCCCTGTTTCCCTTTTTCTGCCTACAGATAGTTTATAAAGTATTTGTAACATTTCAACTTTTTCTGTTTGTCTGAAGATGTTTAACAGATGATCTAGTATATATGACAATTCATGAACATACTCTAACCAAGATGATTTTTTGTGTCTAAACCTAACCTAACTAATAAGCTGTTGACATGTTACATATAATACTGTAGGCAGTCATCATCTTTTCTTAAATAATAATACATAATTCAATATAAAGACAAACGATTACAGCAATATTTCCCCCCCATTCTCCCACTCTTTCTCCTCCCAGGCTGCCAGACACAGTTGGTACAGCTGGCTGTCCTTCCTGCACTCCCTCCAGCTGTGGCAAGTGGCACTCAAGAGAGTGAGTGGGCGTTTCGGCACTGGAGTCCTCTCATACTTCCTCTTTCTCAAGACCCTACTCTTCTTCAATGTCTTCCTGTTCCTGGTGACGGGTGCGTTCCTGGTGCTGCCTCAGGCTGTGCACCCTCCAGTGCTCCCTGCAGAGAGAAACTTCTCTGGACTGGAGCTCCTCACCGGAGCGGTAAGCTGTGTGCTTTGGTACTATTAACAACTTTCACACACTATGAGGCCACACTCACCACATCCTTGATATGTGTATATATATGTATATACAGATTCCAATAACAAAGCCATCTTTAAACTGCTGGAATTAAAGCCCTCCACTCTAATGTATTGTTTTGCTTATTGTTTGTCAGAATGTTTGGTGCTAGATGGCTGGTTTCACATTCATCTGCTGAAGTGGGAAAGTTTCTCTAGTGTCTCACACCTAGTTTGGAAACCATTCGTGGTTCAAAGTGCAACTTACACAAGTCTAATGTGGAAACCTGAAACCTCCAGTGCACAAACACTGAGAATG
>NW_023339729.1:8126243-8129958 GCF_004916995.1 Morone saxatilis
TCTCCTTTTGTCTCAGGGCTATTTCTCAGACACAGTGATGTACTATGGATACTACTGTAACTACACACTGCGTAAGAGCTGCAGCGATGATGTTGGGGGGCAGAATGCCTCCCTGTCCAATGGTACCAGATTGGACTGCGTGTCGAAGCACCACTCTTACAACATGCCGCTTGCATACTTCTTCACCATAGGAGTGGCTTTCTTCATCACATGTATCATCCTCGTTTACAGGTACGAAGTGTTTTTTTTTTTTTTTTAAAGAAGATTAAAATGTGCGTCTAAACGCAACTATACTAACATAACTGGTTTAAAATTTCAATTTCCCAACAGCATGTCAAAGTCATTTGGGCAGAGCTTCCGAATCGACAACTCTCACAGTATGTTGGCCATTAAGGTCTTCTGCTCCTGGGACTTCAAGGTCATTAAGAAAACCTCTGTGAGACTCATGTCTGAGAATATTGGCACCCAGCTCAAGGTACATGTAAACACAGACACTTGAATTTATAAAAACACATCCTCCCTCTTTTTGTCTCTTCCTCTGTCACAGAATTGGCTCACAGGAATGTGATGATCTAATTAAATCTTTTCCTTCTTTATCCCTCTGTTTCCCTCACAATATTCATCCTCTCTCCCTCTCTTTCACCCTTTTCCTCCCTCAAATTATCTTCCTCTGTCTCTCCTTCCTCCACCCTCTCCAGGAGCTGCTAGCAGAGGTGAATCACAAGAATGTCAAGAACACTGCGTGTCAGAAGCTGTGGAGACTGATGGTTCATGGCCTGGCATGGACTATCTGCATAACAAGCACCGCTGCCTCTGTGTCTGCTATTTACTACTTCTCTAATCACATGCACAAGGTGAGGTGGGGTGGTTTCAGGGTCCAAAGTCAACATTTACTGTGGCTCAAAAGTTTTTATTGGTGGACACTCAGACTTCAGGCTGTATTTGTTGTCCTTTGTTATACAGTCTTTTGTCTTCATGTTTATTAAAGCAGCCATGAATACGTACAGTATGCCTCTGCTGGGAACCATACTCTCTGTCAGACTGTGGTCCAAGCAAATCAGTAATGCTTCTGTATATCAAACAAACTACTGTATAAAACACGGTTGCTTTATACAAACAGCACCATCTAAACATCTCTTTCTGTTTCTACTGTCCTATATGAAGGACTTTCCGACTTGCAGGTGACCACTTGCTAATAGTTAAAAGCAGTAGAATAACAAAAATGTGCGAAAAATAAATATATAACAATTTCTAACAGACAGAAGATGACAACCAGCAGTGACTAAAGAGCACATCATCTAGTTCTCGTTCTGTCTCCCCAACAGAAGCTCGAGCAAAGATCTCATAGTGCCGTCAAGAACCCCTTGTTAAATGAGGCCAGCCTGCTGGCGCTCCCCGTGGTGGTTTCCCTCATCAACCTGCTGCTGCCCGCCCTGTTCAACCTTGCAGCCTGGATGGAGGACTATGAGTCACCCTCTGTACGCACATACGTCGCCATCGGCAGGTACGAGCCGGGAGACTGGATGTTGCAAGCTCACAGATATCAGGGATTATGGTTTAGGTTGGTAACGTTTGCTGTCTGTGTTCTAGAAACTTGATGTTGAAAGTCAGTGTGCTTGGAGTCTTGTGCTACCACTGGCTGGGTCGGGTGGCTGCTGATCCTGCAAGTATTAAACCGAAGGTAACATAATTAAATCATTTTTACTTTCATACAATCATAGCCGCATTGAGGATTATTAATAATCTCGATTATTATTTGTTTAATAGCTGACTCTGTGCTCTCTCTCCAGTGCTGGGAGAGTTTCGTTGGTCAGGAACTTTATCGCTTCCTAATTATGGAATTCATCTTCACTCTACTGGACACCTTGTTTGGAGAGTTTCTTTGGAGGTTGGTCTTTCATGTCTTTCTTTCCCCTTGTTGTTCAAGGTAAATAAAATAAAAAAAAGTCCCACCGAATAAATCATTTGTAGGTTTTTTGTGTGAGCCTAAAACTCACTTAAGTTCTTCATTTGTCCATTTCTTTCTGTTGTGTTGCTATATTGTATTAAACCATTGCACTTCTTCTTCTTTCGTCTGCAGGTTGTTTTCTGAGAGGGTGCTGAAGAGGAGGAGAAAACCAGTGTTTGATATCGCCAGGAACGTCCTTGAACTCATCTATGGACAGACGTTGGCCTGGTACTAAACTTACTGATCAGATGTACACACTGTTATGTTAAGTCAGTTTGTTTGTGGGTAATGACAATGAGCATTATGTTTTTCAGGTTGGGTGTTCTCTTCACTCCTCTCCTGCCTGCAGTGCAGATGATCAAACTCTTGCTGCTCTTCTACATCAAGAAGGTGCTTCAATGGAAAACAATTCTATTATATTGCTCAAAATAAAAGCTTAAACTGAAATGTCCAAAAGAAAAATGTATAATAAATGTATGTTTTTAACTTCATGGTTAAAATGATCCCTTTTAGTGGTGTGCCATCAGAAGCTCTGAGCCTATTAGACAGCTTCAGATTTTTGCCACCTTTGGACACTAGATCAGTTTGGATCTGTAAATTGTATCAGTATAGTAACCATACAGTATGCGTTGTACACTCTTTAATATGTATTAATATATATATCCTGGTTGTATAGTATAGTTGTTATTAATTCTCTGATGTCTTATTTTTGGCATTTGAAGTTCATTTGTGACCTTGGACACAGAAGTTTGATAACAAAATCTGATTTTCTGATTTTCAGACTTCAGACTTCCTCTGACAGTTGTGATGGAAGCAGTGACCTTTGACCTTTGTGTGTTTTTTCTCCCTATAGGGTAGCATAATGATGAACTGTCAGGCTCCCCGGAAGCCATACAGAGTCAGCCAGATGACCACCATCTTTATCACCCTCCTCTGCTTCCCCTCCTTCCTCGGTGCCTCTGTGTGTGTCACATACACAATGTGGAGGTACTAACACACACACACACTCACACGCACAGCTTTGTGCTGTTGACCCATCCTAATGTCTTATTTAAGTCTGGAAAACAAGTTACTTTACTGAACATGACAAATAAACGTACATACACACACACACACACACACACAGATGTGCCTCAGGGGGCTTTACAATCTGGACAACATTCACTACTATCCCACTAATAAAGTACCAAAGAGTTTACTAATGTAAATGTTAGCAAATGTTAATAACACACAAGGAGCTTTCCAGCTATGTGAAAATAAGTCCATTATTTTGTGTATCAGGACACCTCAGAACCACACTTATACCATACTTATATTATTCAAGCAGAGGTACTGTTGCTATGGATACCTGTAGTTAAAATACACTTTGCGCACTGATTTAGATCAAGGTGTTAAACTGTTTACGAGAAGGATGTCTGAGCTCTCCTGTTTTTAAATTTTATTGGATACTTGGCAACCAATTTAAAAATAAGGTTTTTTTCCAGGGCCAGGGTCAAATTATCCTCAAAAAAAGGTATAATAAATGTCTTGTGTGACTGTGTCTGTCTTCTGTCCTCAGTATCACGCCCTCCTCGTCGTGCGGTCCCTTTCGCGAGCTCAAAACGATGTTCCAAGCAGGGAAGCGCTGGGTGGAACAACTGGAAAAAGATAATCCCAACCTGTCCGTGCTGGCCAGGGCTCACGCCTACCTGGTGGAAAACCCTCTCTTCCTGTTTCTGGGAGCAGGCATCTTCCTGTGAGTGTACACACAAACACATACACATACAC
>NW_023339729.1:8129976-8134302 GCF_004916995.1 Morone saxatilis
ACACACACACACATAAACACAGATTTGGCGGTTTTGGTCCATTGTTAGAGTCAGTATGTACTGTATTTGTTCTGTATTTGTTCTGTATTAATGAGGTCAGTGTTGGTTATATTGATCTGATGCACTCTGCGTCTTATTTCCTTCAGGATAGTCATCTACTTCCACAGTCAGGTGGTGGACGGTCAGAGGAAGATCATCAACTTACTACAGGAGCAGATAGAAAATGTAAGACATCACCTACAAGTAATGTTTCTCAATATATGTCATCATAAAGATAAAAGCTACATTTCATCTCTCTGCTCAGGAAGGAGAGGATAAGAAGTTTCTGATCACTCGCCTCCAGTCTATCCATGAGCAAAAAAAAACCCCCACCCGAAGACTCACAAGTCAGGTCAGTCTTTGCGGCTCTACAACAGCACTTTTTGCCTGAAGCTAAAACAATCTGTATACACTGACCTCCTGTGTGTTGTTTTGTTTTCCCTCTAGGACTCAGGCTGCTGAGATCCCAGCCTCTCCAGTAGACAAGCCTCCTCAATTGTCTGAGCACTGAGGTCTGGAGTGATCTTAACCCCATTATAGACAGGGAAGGACAACTGTATGACCAAATTCAAATGCATTTGGTAGATTTTAAATTTGTTGAGGATTGTAATGGACATATCAGGTGAAACAAAGCTGTCTGCTTTATACAGTGCTGTTTAAAGAGGAAATGGCGACATTAAATGATACAGACAGAACCTGAAAAATGTTAAAGCTGATGCCAACAGTTTTTATAGATTTCAGTCATCTCTCATAGAAGCACTTTTCATATCAACTGTGAACACATTTTTTAAAGTTTATATATAGTTTTCTGGTAAAAAAAATGTATGTAGTCATAAATGTTTTTTTATGCTTTTAATTTTTTAAAGTACGTATGTTGTAGATAAACATTGGATGTTGTGGATGTGAGCATGATAATACTGGAAAGGACTTCTTGTTTTTCGTTTTTGCTTTAGGCTGATAATTACCACTGTATTGTCATACTTTTGGGATTAAATTATGTTTTATCATATCAGCTTGTATTTGTATTTATTAGTGCTTATGTAAGGTGTGGGTACTACTACAGCACAGGAAATATTTGTTACAAACTCAACTGCCTGAAAAACAATATGGATGTGATTTGTACTATCAGCATACAGTTTTTGTTTTTTTCCCCACAAACATGCAAATAAAAAAGTACAATGTATGGAGACACCAGTTCAGTAACCGTATCTGAATGTAAGACATATAAAAGATATTTTCAGTAGAAAAATAAATATATAAGCACTCTTAAGTAGCCTGAAGAACAAAGAAATAATCTTAATCTTTGTACCTTTTATTAGTAAATATTACCCATTAAATTATAATTCCAAACTGAGAAAAAGCAGCATATTTGGTGGAGGGTAGAAACAGCAGCACCATGGATGGATTTCTGATTGTAATAGTCAGAGTCGACAGAAGAGAGCACCAAATCCCCACAAAACAGTCCAGTGCCTTCCCATCAAAACTACCACCATGACAGTCTCACCTGCACAGACATGATGTACGGTACATATTTACTGTATATATATACACACTGTACCCACCTGTTTTATGTATTTGTGTACACCTCACAATAATAGCATATCTACAGTGTGGACCCCAGCAAGACTAGCTGTGCTTTAGGACGCAGCTAATGGGGATCCTAACAAATAAACACATACAGTATATATCTGTCTATGTCTTAAAACAAAGAGCATGTGATCCCATTACAACAGTTCTGGTTTGATTGTATTTGACTCAACAATCAGGCACTTTTTGTTCAGTCTTTTAAACAGCTGTGTTTTGTTTGTTGTTCATGGAAGACGGTGTTTTGAGGGTAAGAGGGTATGAGAAAACTATCAAGTTTTCTCATTCGAGTTCTGTTTTCATGTTCCTTGTCTTCCATTTATTTGCTGAACAGCTCACCGACATTACATTAACACTGCTGCACTTAAAAGAAAAGCAACTCAGTTCCCGTTGTTGAGCATGCCCAGTAGCGCCCTGGGGTCCATCCCCTGCTGCTGGGCCATCTTCTGCACGTCAAAGCCCATGTGCTTCAGGAACTGGATCACGCTCATCTCCTGTCCCGTCAGCTGGTCACGAATAGTCGGGCAGGAAGGATTGCAGTGAGGCCACGGGCAGCTGTCAATCAAATGTAGAGGGCAACCCCTTATGGGTGGGGTCTTGTGCTTTTGGTTGCTGTGGCTGCCGTTGGTGTGGTTGCTGTCTTGGAGACTGCGGTCCCAGCAGTGGAGGGCTCTGGGCAGGGAGGTGCCTTTCACCTGAATGTCCATCCAGTAGCTGCAGGGACATCACGCAGAGATAGAGGGTCAGAGACAGAGGAGAAAGAACACATATAACTTCACAAATCCTCTCAAAAACATCACTAAAGTTTATATATGTTGTTACAAATAAAGTAAAATGTACAGTTTGTGTACTTACATAGATTCTTTGTGTATTGTTCTATATGATTATGGGTCCTGTCATGAGGATTAAATTAAAATGTAACACTATATGGTAGGATTGGGCTATATGATAAAATAAAATGTGACAGATTTTGTGTTATACTGTGCTATGACAGATTGGCTGATAGTAATTTATTTACATAAACGCATAACATACATCAGATTTTTTGATAAGGCCCCCTTAAATTTCGTTTAACGAATAAACTCGTCAGTGCTCTCTGGTGGACAAAGTATGTAAAAGTGACACTGTGTCTAAAGTATCTTGAAACTCTGGCAATTTATTATTATTTAGTTATTTACATCTATGCAGATATATCATATAATAAAAGTTTTGATTTACTTACGTTCTAGTAATGAGTTCGTGTGACAGACAGGCCGGAGCAAACATCGCCCTGCCAATAAAAACACAGAATCACACAGTAAAGAAAACAGTTTTTTTTTACTTGACTGTATCGTGTGTGTGTGTGTGTGTGTGTGTGTGTGTCAGTCTTACGGCACGTCGCGCAGCGTGCTCCTCAGTTCCTGTCCCAGGTTCTGTATGTACCTCCATTGGCCCTCATGGACAGGGTGTTCGGTCAGGTGGATGTTGTCGACCGCCAGCTGGGCCTCGTCAAACAGCCACTGCACCACAAACACCGGGCCTGGACAGGAGAGAGGACGTGCTGCAGGTCAGACCAGATGACACACACCAGCCTCCGTCTTTACCTTGTGGAGAAGTCACTCACTTTTTAACGTGGGGTAGACTTTATACCCAAAGAAACAGTTCCACTCCTCTCCCACGTGAGCCTGTCTGCAGCTCTCTGGCACCAAACCGCCCCAGTACCTGCACAACAGCAAAGTATCATCACAAAATCTGTTTAATCCCCCAGCAGTCCATCCATCTGCCCTTTCAGCTGTCCACCTGTCCTACCTGATGCCTTTCTTTATGCCCTCAGTCGGGGCACAGCTGATGGTATCCAGGCAGTCTGTGAATTTGAACTGTTTGTTGTCCAGGAACCATCCGGAGTCTGCCAGACCCCTGACCTGAACTCCCCGGTGGCCCTGAGACTGCAGCTGCTCTGCCACATGGTCCACGTTCACCAGGACACCTGTACCGCCCGCACTGGTGGCAGGAAGAGTGGGATCAGAGGGTGTTACTGAGCAACTATCACACATACAGTACAGTAGGCCACACACACACACACACACACTGAACTGACCTGCTTCCCGCCAGGAGCAGAACCTTGGCGTTGTCCAGACCTTTTGTCAGCAGCTCGTTCACCACCTCCTTAATGATCAGAGAGCCCATGAACGCATAATCACCTGAGAACAAAAATGTTATTTATTTAGTAACATACAGCCATATGACACAGCTCTGGCTCTTGGGCTAAGACAACGGGAGTTTATTCAAGTCACAGCTAGAAACTACATGTGTGATCACCCAACACAAAAGAATGAATGAATGGGTATATTTAAAGGACCAGTGTGTAGGATTTAGTGGCATCTAGCAGTGAAGTTTCAGATTGCTAACAGACTACCGCTGCCGTCTGTATTTGATGACCTGGGAATGACAGCAGGCTGTGTTTAGGAGAACCTATGGTGACCACAAAACTCAACAGCCCTATCTACAGCTAGTGTTTGGTTTGTTCGTTCTGGGCTACTGTAGAAATATGACAGAAAGGGCCTGCTGTGTCTGTAGATAAAAACAGCTCCTTCTAAGGTAACAAAAACATAATGCTTTCAGGCGATTATACACTAATCAAACATAGTTATGAATATTAGATTCCATGTCTGTCAATAGATCCTCCTTAATGTTAAACACTGGACCTTTAAACCAAACAGCCAA
>NW_023339729.1:8134402-8137418 GCF_004916995.1 Morone saxatilis
GGGGGGGGGGGGGGGGGGGGGGGGGGTCAATAAGTCAATAACTTTCCCTGCTTTGGTCAGCAATTACATGCAGTCATAAAAGAGCCCTGTGGCTGCTGCAATGGCCACCAGTGTAAAGTATACACACACACACACACACACACACTAACACACACACACACACAGAGTCATAAACAAACAAGGAGTCCCCTGATGGCTGGAGGGAAAGAACCAGAGAGTTTGACTTTGAAAGATGAATGCAAACTCAGCTAAAGAGGAAACACAAACATGAATCTATGAATCTCCTTCATTCGGGGGAAGTGGGTGTTTTTCTACTGAGGAAAGCGAAAGCTCTGTAAAGCTCTGTAGAGGAGATGTTTTGCAAATGCTGCACAAAGCAGGTAACACTTTCATGCATGTATGTGCAGGAGAGATGTGTGCATCCATTGTGCTGCACACAATGCAGGAAATAACATGTGTGTCCTGTTACCTGTTCTGGTTTGTGGCCACTTGGTGGAGCTCATCAGTCTCCTCATCGTCCTGTACCTGCTGTCACAGGTCTGCCTGTTGAAACAGTACCAGCCGCCTGAGCAACACACACACACACACAGCTTGTTAACAAGTTACATAGAGATATTCATATTAGTGTATAGGTAGTAGTTAGCAGGTTCATCCTCACCTTCCAAGAACAGCAGCCACCTCTTGCTGCCTTTAGACTCCTTGATGTAGTACCTGAGTGCCAACAGCAAAACAAATCACTGTGAATGTGTCAGGCACACACGCACACACACACATACACTCCATGGGAGGGATGGTACCTTTGATCCTGACATGAAAGATCTGGCTCTGATTGCACTGCTAAACATCTCTGCAGGAGTGTGTTTAGCGGGTTTCAGAGTTCTGAATGGTTATTTTCTTTAAAACACGAGCAGAGGAAACTCATCATGCTGTTGGAAACACACAGAGGCTTAACAGCATGGGTGGCATTGAAAGCTCCTTCTTACTCACGCAGTCACAGTGCTTTATTCCTAATAGTATAAATCCCCAATAATGAAGTTAATTGAATTCATACTGTATTTAAAGTGTACCAGTAATGTCTTGGTTTTCTAACCTTAATTATGAGGTTCTCAAGATTTATCTGTAGAAGTAATGTCAGTCTCTGCAAACCTGGCAGCTGCAGTCTCTTTTATTTAGTGTCAGTACTGACACAGAGGTTATGAGATAATATACACAATAAACTTTTGGAGGCATGTGAGATTGAAGATAAACTGGTTTATTTTGAAGTAGTTGTGTACAGAGAGTCAGTCAGTCTGCAGTGTGACATGGACACCTGCTCCCTGTGGGTCTGTAACTCAGACTGTCCATCTGATGGAATTAAGTACAAGTCTTCAAATATTGTTGTAATGTATCTTTATCAGTCTAGTATTGTAACTAATAGACCCAATAACGTTCATCCATCTGATTTAAATAAACTCATCTACCCTAACCCTATCTCTCAGAGATAAAAAATATATATTTGCCTCTCTGTCGGATGCGCGCACCTCTCTCTCTCTCTCTCTCAGCGCGCGCTGCGATCCCTCTGATTTGTCCTTTTGATCCATTTTGGTCACATCCGGAGTGACAAGAGACTGAGGGGCAGGGAAGTAAACTAACCCGCCAGAGAAACGCAAATGTGATGTTTGGTGAAGCAGAGCGCAACTGTGCGCCTTCGTGGCTTTAACCAAACAGCCACACATAACGCAGACAGACCTATCAGCGTATTAAAGTTAATGGTGCCAAGAAGCGGTTCACTCACCCTGCAGGTGACCCGTCATTGCAAGTCACAGAAACATTCTTCAAAAAGTGCAACTTCATGTCTTGATCCAGTTTCTGCGCAGAGCACGGGTACAGTGACTGCGCCAGGTTCTTTATCTGCACCATGAAGTTGTCCATGTTCCCCTCCACGGCGGTGAAGTCTAACGGGAAGCTCTCTGCTCCCTCCACCCTCTCCCTGTGCGCCGGAGGCTGCGGCTGCGGCTGCGGCTGCACACGGCGGGTCTGCGCCCGGCCGCCGGCCACTCTCTTCGCCTCCACCGGAGCGCTCATGTGGATGAGCAGCAGCAGCAGGCAGGAGCGCACCGCGGACAGAGCGGCCGAGTTTCTCACCAAACCGCGGCTCTGCATGTCTAACTGTTACTGGAAAACTTCTTTTAAGCGTGCGCAAGGGAGCTGAGTAAAACACAGCACATCCTAAGAGTCGGCAGAAAAGAGAAAAGTTCCTTGAGGACGCACCGAGACCTGTTGGAAGCTACCGGTCATGAGAGGTGTGCGGGATGAACGCGGGTTACGGTTCTCCATGGTGCCTTCACAGATGGTGAGCTGGTTTTAAAAAAGGACCCCAAACGCACGTGCAGTCCCCACATCATTTCAGTCCTAAAGCCAGCAGTCAGTCAGCGCGTCATTACGCACAAGTCCCTGAATCCAGACCAGTTCCACCGAAGACCTGTCGGCTCCTGGTTCAGGTCCTCATGAGCTGCGGACGAAGTGGAATTTTATTTGAAGTCCCCCCCTCCGCCCCCTTCCTGCCCCCTGCCCCGCGTGCTTCTCACTCCCGCGGTCCAATCGTTATTATCGTTGGCTGATGCTCCTCGCGGGGCGTCGGTCTCACACTAAGAGCGCGCGCATGCCTGGCACGCCCCTTCAGTCGATACACTCGGTGCCTTTGATGTTGTGTCATCGTATGACCACGCTGCCTTTGAACTGTGCTTGATTGAATATGGTGTGTGAGGGGAGAACCGGACAGGGCCACAGAGGGTCACACACCATGCAGCCGGGGCCCAACAGACACTGATACTCTGTTCTGTGCAGTTTTAATGTTGTGGGAAGAAGAAACCGACATGAGAGATTCATCCTGAAGAGAGGAGTTAGTTCTGGAAGTCTGTAGGAGAGAGAAGGTCACTGGAAGGCTTTAAATCATGACTGTGGCATGTGTAGACACAGAGATATGCAGCTCTCTTTGAGTTTCACTAACTCACCAACACACACACAACACACACAC
>NW_023339729.1:8137518-8140650 GCF_004916995.1 Morone saxatilis
GGGACTTTCTGGTTTCAACTTTATTTCCAGTTACAACCACTCTAAACTTTAAAACAGTGGTTCTCAAACTTTTTCTTGCGTGCCCCCCTTCAGAAGCCTGAAAAGTTCACACCAACCAAAATTCTGGGGGTCGCTAATAAAAAAGGACACAAGTTGAGGTTAAGTAAGAGTCTTGTTTGTTTATTTTCCCCGCATAAATCATATTCATTCAACTTAGTTTCACTCCACACTGGTCATCCTCGCTCCTCCTGCAGTGCCTCCATGCCCCACCAGTGGGGCCTGCCCCACAGTTCAAAGAGCCACTGCTTCAAAACCTCTTTATTACTCATTATTAGAAGCAGTGTGACGTTGACTTACTTTTCCCTCCAAATTATGATTTTCCACATAACAGCTTGACATCAGATAATGAGGTCTGGTCTGGTTGAAGCATCCTGATCTGTTTGTAAAAAGGTTTCTCTGCGTAATTCTAATCTAAAGTACTGTTTTACTCTCTGAAATCCAATATCTCATGTATTGATTCAAGTCTTAAAGCTCTGCTTTAGTTCACTTCCACTGAAACTGTTTAAATCAGTATTTAAAACAAGATTCATCTGTAAGTCTGACATTCAGCAACATACGGTCATAGTTTGTTTTCTGACTTTGATAGGCTTTGGGGTTTTATTGTTCTATTTTGCCATTCATTAATCAGGGATTAAATATTTCTTTTGTGTGGAAATGTTGCCTAAAACACGACAAATTCCGAGCACAGATGCCTGCATGTGCTTTCACTCCATCCAGACAGTTTTGAAGTTTCTAGCCTGCTGAGCGAGGAAGGAAACTGATTGTTTGTTTGTTTATTCAGACGGTGGCAATTTCCCCCCAGAACTGAGAACTGTATTCACCTCTCTCTCTTTCCCAGGTAGAGTCTGACTCTAAATGTTGCTGAAGTGTTCAGTCAGTCAGTTGTGTGTCCTCTGAAGCTCTGGCCTTACACCTCCCCATCTGTTTGCACCACATGTCACGTTGTCTTTCCAGCCTTATTCCAGCTTTGATCTAATTTGATTCTTGCTGAAAATGGCCTTGATTCTCTGTCTGTGCAGGTCATCTGTCAAACTGCATATGGTATATATGGTATATATATATATATGGAGTCGTCCATATGGGGCACAGATTGGACGTGTTGTTGCCAGTTAACAGCAGGCGGGATGTATTTTCTTCTGTTATGAGCATCACTGCAGTTAAAGTAGGAAGGCTTGTTAAGCCAGATTGGTTGTGTTGGACAAGAATAATGATCTTAATGTTGTTTTATATAAATATTATGTGCTTTATTTAGAGATTTAACTAATTTATCTTCAAAGATTTTAGCACCCATTAGTTCAATGGACATAAAATGTCAAACTTAAATATGATTCTTTTCAAAATTAAATAAAAATCTAAAAGTATCTTAATGATGTCGTATTTATCAGACGCAAAAGACTCAAAGAAAAAAAGGATTCAACAAGCAGAGATGGGTAATAAAAAGTAAACATAAAAAGAGACACCACTTCCTGTACAAAGGTGCCTCACTCTGCTTTTATCAATCCCCTTTATGTTGTTATACATGTGCACCCTCATACTGTACCAGGGAAATGTGTCTGTCTAACAGTTTACACCAAAATCTCTCTCGTTCAGCTGGGTTGAGATCGGATAAGAGTGAAATCACATATGATTAACTTCACTTTTTTACTCATCAAACTATTCAGTGACTCCTACTGTCTGGGAGATGGAGGCATGGACATTTTTCATAGCAGATATTTTCACTTGTTACTGCAGGAAAAGCACAGGTGTAATTAATATAATTTACAATTGCTCAATTTAAATGTCCCCATGAGCAAACCAGTGTGCACACAAATAGAGGAACTGGACCTGGCATACCAGGGTATTTAGCCATAACTACTTTAATTTCTCTTTTGATTCTAGTGACCCCCGTACACAACAGTCATAGTGTTTCCACTGCCTGGTTTCACTGATTTCAAGGGGAATATGACCGAATAAAACCTGGTTGCAGGCATTAAAAATAACCTTACTGAAATAATCACATTCAAATGCCTGGATATGTAGGTGATATAGAGGCATCAGTATTAAACTGAGACTGTTTCATGACCAGTTAAAAACTTCTTGTTGTAGGTATAACCTGTGACTTCCCTGCCATGACATGTCAAAATGTGAAAAAAGGCCCTATTGTATCACACAGTACACCTGCACTGTATAAAGGACTCACATTATGTTTCTCCTCTCATTTCTTCAAGTTTATTCTTCAATTTTTCAATTCCCTGTATATATATATTCAAAACTAAATTAATACAAAAGGTGAAAGAAGCATCATCTGCATTTGTGACTTATTTAATGTTTTTAATATATTGCAGAATATGTCGTGAGAACATAGTTTCTATAAAAACCGTGAGATCTGTGGAAATGATGTAAATGATGTAAATCAAAGGGAGACCCATTGTAGTTGTAATAACTGTAACTTTCACTGCTGTGAGCACCACAAACAACACAATCCCATGTCCCCCTGTAAAGAAATACCTCCTCACATTCAGGTTGAACTGGCCCTTTAAACTCTGGTTGTAAAGACTCAATAAAGTTTATTCAAATAAACACCGCGACGTCACGACACACAATGGCAGCCAGTGGTACAGCTGTGACGGTTCTCACTCCAAATGGGAGAAGACAGACAGTCAGAGTGTCTCCAAACACACCGCTGTTACAGGTAACTAGTGTCTGAAGAGCACTGCATGCTGCCGGAGTCGGACGGGTTGTTTCATTGTGTTTCTTTGTTCCTCAACCAGAGCAAACTACCCTCCTCTGAGTTAGCTTGGTAGGCTAACAGTCGTTAGCCAGTGACAGATCAGTTTATGTCTTCTTGCGGATGAAATTCAATTAGTTTGGTCCTCAGGTGGCAGCTCGTAATCTGTGAGATTCAGCGTATGTTTGTCATCTTCAGGTGCTGGAGGATGTGTGCAGAAAGCATGGATTTAACCCCGACGACCACGGTTTGAAGTGAGTATCACACACAGGCTACATCAGTGTTAGCTTTCGTTCCTGGCCTGAGCCTGAAATACAGCTCAATACTCTGAGAGATGTAATCAAACCGTGTGTGTGTGTGTGTGT
>NW_023339729.1:8140732-8145813 GCF_004916995.1 Morone saxatilis
AGTATCATGTGTGAATCTACAGGAGGGCTCTGTCTCTTTTAGTTGTCATATCTTAGGCTTTAATTCAAGCACTGATTTTTAACCATTGGTACGAAAATCAAATGTCATTTTGGTTTAATTCTCAGTTCAATGTGACGATTGCAATGATTGAATTTACCCTCTGGGATCATTTTATAATACCCGGAGAACTCAGCAGCTCTACAGGAGAGAGACTTAATCCAACTTAATGCTGCTCTTTATCTTGTAATAGCTCCCCTTTACTAGCCTGTTGTGACTACATGTTTTTGATAAATAAATGCAAGGCCTGGTCTGGACTTTATAGAAATCGTTTGGATGTATAAAACTTCTTAAAGCCGTTGACTTGGTCGCCCTCTTGAGCCAGTTGGAAGCTGCTTGGGTCGTCAATCGTTCATTTACGGAAACCACGAGCACCAAAGTATCGAATTAGTCATTCGTAATTAATATGTTATTCAATAGATGCATAAGTAATACTCGTACTGGTTTAAATAATGGATTTGATAGTATTTCCCATTTTTGCTGAACAAGAGTTTTGTGCAAAAGGAATTAAAGGCCTGTCCCATAAAGATGTCCGAAGTAAAGGCAGGTTGAGTTCAGTGATTGAGGCAAATAAAAGCTCAGGCTATTAACTGAAGTTTTACGGTATATATATAGATTTGACTGTCCCCTCCTGCTCACTCGTCTTTTCTTCCGTCATAAACTCTTGACAGGTTTCAGAGGACCACTGTTGACCTTACGCGGCCATGGAGGTTTGCCAATCTGCCCAACAACGCTAAACTGGAAATGGTGACGAGTACAAGGAAACAGGCTGTAGCTGACAGCCAGGTTAGTTAAAGCAAAGTGTGTGTGTGAGAGACACAGAGTAAAAATAGCAGTGTTAAATTGTAGAGCCTGACAACATTATAGTAAGAGTATGGCTTTAAAAGTCTAAAAAAAATTACTGGTTGAGAATTCCCTGTCAATACAAACCCACATGGATACATTAGCTTTGACTCCTCTGACATCCAGTAATATTACCTTTATTATCTTTGTGATAATCAAATATCACAAAATTCTCTGTACTCAGTCTTTTGTTATTCATATGTTGATGGGGTTTGTTTGTTTTGGTGCTATGATTGGTGGCTGCTGTGGACTCTTGGAAGAGATAACAATATTAATATTAATTATGAATGTTAATTGCACTCAGTCCACAGTCAAATAAGTTTGAACTATTGTGTTAGTTAACTGTGATGTAGAGTGAACTGTGGACCTACAGAGTGTCTCAGGCGTTCTGAGCCACCAGAACAACAACAACTCGACACGTTCCAACTGGTAATGGAAACGTGAATCAGCGTGGCACGGTTTGACTCGGCACAGCCAAAAGAGCCAATACTCCTCATAGATTCTTACAGTCTCTGAACTGTCATGATGATGATGATGATGATGATGATGATGATGGAGAGTGCTGTCTAACACGTCAGCCAAAATCTCAGACGCTCAGTTGGGTTGAGATCTGGTGGCCGGCAAAGCCATGGCACATCAATCCAACCAGTCAGTGACGCCTCTGGTTTTTCCTTTAACTCATCACTCATCTGTATATCGCAGTATGATAGTTAAGGCTGGAGTATCACAAAACAGGTGAAAACACGCTCGACTGTAAGAAGGTAATCTAAGATGTGCTTCACTGGATTATTAAGAGCTTTCACTTCCACAAAGTTAAGTACGCACAGGTGAGATGACGCCCTGTATAACAAAGTGCAGAGAATCTGTGTCAGACATCGACACGTGTGCCATGATTGTGTCAGACAGACTATACTGGCAACAGAGTTCAAAGAGGAAATATCTGCAGGAAAGAAAGGAAATACCTCGGCTTCAATGATGCAACACAAAGTGCAATGGTTCTGGTGCCAGAGTATCAGTATTATATCACATAAAACCATATCAAGATTTGTCCCACCCATAATTATGTTTGGGGGGGAAAACTCCCAGATGATATGTTGCCTTATATTATAGTATCATTATTATTTAGGCTTTTTTTCTGTCAGCTGTGTGAGGTTTTATTGTCGGTACCTGGAAATGTGTAAATACTCCGCCTGTGTTCCTGCGTTCACTCTGATCTGATCTGTATCCAAAAACACACTTTGTTGTAGCTGAGCTGTAGTTTCCTATGACATCATGGCATCATAATCTAAGCAGTAAAATCACGGCTGGGTTTGATCTGTTGTTCTTGTTCATTTGATGGATGGTTGACTGTTGATACCTCACAGATTTTATACACTCACACACACTCACTCTTGTACCACACACACACACACAGACATGCTCAGGCTCTCCCAACATTTACCTCAGCCAGACCGAGTGTGCGAGAGTGTTTGGTGCTTGGTCGTTGACAGCCAAGGCGCTCTTTTCATCTCTCCCCGGACGTGCAGCGAGCTTTCTGTGCTGGACAACACGGTTGTTGAGTAAACATAAACAATTCGTAGAATGACTCAGAGAGTGAAAGAACAACAGAGAATTGCATTGATGCCGGGTGTTACTCATTTCCAGATTGAGGTGGGCCCACATGTGCAGCTTAATCAAGTTCGATTATCAAAGAATTTTCTTCCTGCAAAATGGCTCAAGACTGTAGAGCCAAGAGCTTACAAATGGCCACCTAGGGAGATTTTGGTACTTAGTACAGTGAGTTTCCCTCATGCATTTAAGAGGTTTGAGGTAAAGATACAGCCACCTAGTTTAAATTAATATTCATAAATAACTTTATGGAAAAAGCTAGTGCTTGTGATTTACGTATTTTAAATAGTTTAAATCGAATAAGGTCTCATTGAAAATCTAAGAAAAAAACAGAAATTATACTTTAATCCAGGGGGCAAATATTGATATTGATTGTAATGTTGGATCAAATCCAGTCAGGGTCTTTTGTCACATCTGTCACATCTTTGTTGGTAACTCTTAAAAAAAATGTAACACCCTTTAAATTCCTCTCACAACCACTTATAGCCCATGCATACTGTGTGTACTCCAGAGGCGTGGGTGGACTGTTGTTCATCATTTAGACTCATTATTGATTCCTCACTCTGGTTAGTGTGTAAAGTGTGGCATTGTGGTATTTGTTTAAACTACAGCTGTGTGTTACTGTGGTTTCATGTTCCTCAGGTGCGGATTGCACTACAGATGGAGGACGGCTCTCGGCTCCAGGGTTCCTTCTCGTGTGGACAGAGTCTGTGGGAACTGCTCACACATTTTCCCCAGATCAGGTGCGTGTATAAGTGTGTACACATGAACAAAATGTGTGTGTGTGTGTGCGTGCTTTTGTACATCAATCAATCTATCACTGTGAGGACCAAGCAGAACCGATTTGAGGGCATTTTTTCTGTTTTTTTACTTCTTCACAGGGCTGTTCGAGGGTGAAGTTGGGGTTATGCATTGAGAGTAGTAAAGTGGGAAGATCCACTGGTTCTCTGAAGTGTATTCCCATTTCGAATGTTTCTTTAACAACCTCAGTGTTATTGATCTTAGAAACGCAGGATGAATCTTGGCCATTCATTTTAAGTATTTCAACTTTTCTGAGAAACTATGTTTTATCCATCACTACAATACCCATGAGCTTCAGTTGCCGTTGCCATGGTAATTGAAATGTTAGTTGACGTAGACTTTGCAGTTGACAATAAAATAACACTTTCTGAATTCATCCAAAGTTGAACTATAATTCAAAAGTGAATTTATTCCACTGCCCCAAATTCCACTTTCAACTTTCCCAGACACATCAAGTTTGCCAAGGTTGGCAACACTGAACTCCCTGTGATTGGTTTTGTTTAAACGCTTGTATGATTCAGCGTAGATCTCATTCTGGTGCCACCACATATTTTTCAAATTTGAACACCCGACAATTAAAATGAAATATACTCTATGATGCATAAACGTGATAATTTAATTTGTAATGACACACTTTTTAACATCAATTTTATCAATTGATCTTTTATTCAGTTTCTTGGTTAACCAATTAGTTGTTTGGTCTATAAAATGCCATAAAATCCCTGTTTCCCAGATGCCAAGGTGACGTCCTCACATGTCTCATTTTGTCCACAACTCAAAGATATTCAGTTTATTGTCATAGAGGCCAAAAGGATGCAGAAAATATTCACATTTGAGAAGCTGAAATCAGAGAATTTCTTTCTTAAAACACCAATTATCTTAAATAGTTAGTAATTATTTAATAGTTGACAACTAAAATCCAAAATAATTCGACCAATTGTTTGTGACATCCCCACTCGCACCAGTAAAGGCAGTAGAGATGGTCCTCACAAGTATGGATGACAAACATGTTTGTTGTCTGTGTTTGCTGCTGGAAAGTGAAGGTGATCCTTGTGTAGGAATGAATGCAGGCCAACACTGTGTTAGATAACATGCCTTTTTCTCATCACTCTTCTACTGTGGTTTAAGCTTTCCCACATATCATCACCACTCATTCAAACACACACACACACAAATGCAGCTGTTACTCAGTAGTTCCAGCTGTGCGGTCCCAGGTGCTCGTGCATCCGTCCAGCCCTCATCTCATCTCTATTAAATGACATCACTCCATACCCTGATCCTTTTCCAGGGACGTTACACTTCCATGAAATGAATATTATATGCACCAGAGGAAAAGCTTTGGGAATGTTGTGGAGCAGAGGGGGAAGCTTTGATTTTCAGAATTGAGGAGAACAATAGTAAAACATTTATGGTTCAATTAGTTTCTACACAGGATTGTGCACACATGGTTTACACATGCAGACAGCGCGCCACTGCATCGCATGAGGTTTTATTGTAAAATCACAGAGCTGATCTCCACGAACAAGGGAAAATCACTTCTGTGTTTTGCTTTGTCACTGTTGGGGCAAATAAAAAATCATCAGCCCATAATTTAAATCTGTTTTTCTTATTGTCGACGCCTGATTCCAGTGTGTCGGAGCTGTCTGAGTCAGGATCCACCCCCGTGTGTGTTTACATGAGAGACGAGGTATGCAGTGTTCCTTTCATACTCCCTTTTTCAAGAGATGAAAGTGAGTTTTATGGTAACAAAGCTGTTGTGTGTGTGTGTGTGT